>NC_064641.1:634488489-634792656 GCF_023864345.2 Schistocerca serialis cubense | reverse complement strand
ATGACAGTGTCATCTAGGTCTTCAAGAGGCATGCGGGGAATCGTCACTGCCATACAGAACAGTGGCACATTGGGTAAAAGCCTTCAACGAAGGTCGGCAAACTGTGGCAGACATGCATCGGGTAGGTCATCCTAGCATCTCTGAAGAAGAAGTGCATGCTGTTGCCGCGTTAATGGACAGTGATCGGTGCCATATGATTTGTGAGCTTGCCCACGAAACTGTATTAGCGCATACGACTGTGCTTCATATCCTGAAGGAATGCCTGGACATGCAAACCATTGCATCATGATGGGTTTCGCATGACTTGACAGAAATGCTGAAATGGATGCATTAGGACACTGATCAGATGCACTTGGAGCGCTATGAATGCGAAGGAGAGGCTTTCTTACACCGTATCATAACACTGGATGAGACATGGGCCATGGGGCCACATCGTACAAGCCAAAACTGAAGTGCGAAGCCAACGAATGGCGTCATTATGGCTCACTGCGAAAGTCGAAAGTGCCCTAGTATGGTGAAAGTTATGGTGATTCTCATGTACGACTGTGGTGGTGTTATCCTAACACATTATGTTCCTCCACGGCAGACTGTCAGTGGACAGTATTACTGTTCCTTTTTGGAGCATCACCTGCGACCAGCTTTGCGCAGGAAGTGGCGACACTTTCTGTGCAACCCACCCATCATTATGCACGACAGTGCGTGGGCACATACAGCGCAAGCTATGGCTGCTCTGTTCTGTCGATGGGACTGGGAAGTACTGTACCATCCACCGTATACCCCGGACTTAAGTCCTTGTGACTTTGATTTGATTCCGAAGATGAAGGAACCACTTCATGGTATTCGCTTCAGAACTGTTCCAGAGATTTGATAGGCAGTAGACTCCTCTATTCACTCCATCAACAGAACAGGCTCTGCTAACGGTGTACTATGCCTCCTACATCACTGGCAACAGGTTCTACACAACTGTGGTGGTTACTTTGAAGGACAGTAACAGGTGCAACCATTTAACTCTTTTGCATCGGTTGTGAATAAACAGTTACCCCTATTTAAGTTCTAACCCTCATATTTATAGGAAACGAATATTGCGTGCTGTGAATAGTAGTGTAACTGGAAGGTCAGCACAACAGTGCATGAGACACCTCACTCACTCACTCACTATAATGACGGGCCTGCCTTGGCCCGAGGTAGCGGAGTTTAAACTGTTTTGAGCTGTTCCTCCTGAAGTCCTCTCGGTTTGGAATGGTTTTTCTTCGCGTGTTGGTCTGTCCTCTGGTTTCTGTGAATGCAGCAGCTTATCTGCTGGCTGATTCTGGCGGCTTCTTGTTCTTCTTCTTCTTACTGCTTCCTGGCTGCCCGAATTCTATTTTCTTCAGGTGGGACCAGTCCACTGGCGGCGTCTGTGTCCGGATATACTTGACTGCTTCCTCAGTCATGTATTTCCAGTCCTTGTCCGTGAAGATCGGGTGCTTGTTTATGAGCTCCAGATCTCCACGGCTGACGATTTCCCTCCCACGCATCTTCTGGTTTAAGGGTTCGCACCCCCAGTGGAAATCGTATGGTTTGTGAGGAAGGGAAGGGATGTTATCTACCGTGAAAGGGTAAGGATGGTCATGATGGGGGTAGCTACCATCTCGCAGGGAATCGGCGATCTTGGTGAGCACCTCCCTCACACAGTTCTTGTTGGGGAGGGGGAGGCACTCGAACGGCTCGTCTTCTTCTTCTCCCTCGGTCTCCATTGGCACTTCCTGTGTCGTCTGCGTTTCCTCAGAGACAGGAGTGATGACTGCTTCCGAGGGGTCCGTCTCCTTGTTGTCGGTGGTCTTCCCCGACTGTATGACCACCTCCCTAGCAACCTGCGTTGCCGCGTCGACCAGGGAAGTGGTCGTTTGTGTTGCCGCGTCTACCCCCGTACAGGTGGGGATCGGTGCCATGCCCATCTTCGTGCAGGATGCGAGGTGCACGGTGTGCCTTAGTTGCGACAGCTCCTCGCGAACCTCTTCGAGTTCCGCTCTCAGGGCCGCTCTCTCCTCCGCCATGGCGGATTTGAGCATGATGATTGCGTCCTCGTTGGCTTCCCGCAGTGCTTGGCGGAAGGCGTCCACATCGTCTTGGTGGCGCAGGCCGCTTTCCCTACTAAGGCAGGGGGGCGGGGTGACCACCATTTCTTCTTCTTGGGCCACCTCTTCGTGCGTGATGGCCGACTTCCGCTGCTTCCACGTCTTCAGGTAACTGCAGCTGTGCGTGTTTGCGGCGTGCGAGCCGCCGCGGTTTACGCACAGCGCTGCAGTACCGTCGCATTCTTTGGCTATGTGTCCAAGCTTTTGACACTTATAGCACTGTAATTGTGCCACAGGCTTCCGCTTCTTCTTGTTGTTGCCGCAACTGTTACTCCCGACTGTGTTTAGCAGGAGCTCCACAGCAGCAGCAATCTTGCCTCTTCCTCCATTCCTACTTCTCGGCATGGCGATGGGCTAGTGGCGAGCGAGCGAGCGATGGTGTAAACGGTGCGAGCAGCAGCGAGTCGAGCAGTGGAGTGCATGCGTGCGTGCGTGCATGAGACACCTGTGTCTCTGTTTTGTTTTTCCATTTGGAGTGGGTAGAGTGTAGTTTCTTGGTGAAGTCGACAACATAATGCCACAAAGATGCCATTTGGACCCAGTTTTTCAAGGTAGAATACTAGGCTGCTTGGATGCAGGCCAGACGAGGACCAAAGTAGATGTGCCACAAAGTGTAATTTCGTGCCTTTGGTGATGGTTTTGAGGTACAGGTGGTGTTTTTCACAGGCCAGTATAGGATCGATCAAGAATAACTTTAACAGCTGGACTAAATTGAAGCACACCTCCAAGACAGTTGGCTGCAGAGCTTGCAGCTGCGTCAGAAGTTCCTGTTTGCTAACAAACTGTGTATTGGGGGGACAGAATGGAGAACTGTTTGTCATACATACAGCTGTGTGCATCCCACTCACTCCAGCACAGAGATGGGCACGTGTATTGTGGAATCGGCAACATCAAAATTGGATCATGAATGAGTGAAGGAATGTGCTCTTGACAGATAAACTCTACTTAATTTTGCAAAATGATTCTTGTTGGACTTTAGAGAGAACCTGATAGTCAATACTACCACAGGAACATAATAGGAATAGACCATTTTGATCATGGCATCATGTAGAATGGCTGTAGGAAGCTGCACATCTTTGTTGGTGGTCGGAGGGATATTGTGAACACTCTGAGTTAGAGAGATGAGGTACTGCTACCACAAGTTTGCCTTTGCAGCAGTGTGGTTGGTCGAGACTTCCTCGTTGTGAGTGATAATGCCCATCCACATCAAGCTGCTCTGGTAGATGACTTTATTGGAGGTGAAGATATCCATTGCTTTGACTGGCTAGTGAGAATCCTATGTCTGAATCCTATAGAATGTGCCTGGGATGCACTAGGGAGGCAATTGCCTCCCTTCAGTCGCAACCAAGGACACTTCCAGACCTCTGCACCACTCGTGCTGAGAAATATGAGGGTTTCCTGAAAGTAATGCACCACATTTTTTTTCTTCAACAGTTCTTTATTGAACATAAAGAATGGTGTTTCATCTACACGCCCTGTTTTTCCACTTAATCTCCATCCTGTTCTGTGGTCTTCCTCCAGCACGAAACAAGGGTGTGTATGCCCTGTCGGTACCTATCCTTGTCCAGGTGGTGGAGCCAGTGCTTCACTGTGTTTTGTATCATCTCCTCATTATCCTCAAAATGTCTTTTTCGAATAGCATCCTTAAATGGCTCAGACAAGTGGAAGTCCAAGGGGACTAGGTGAGGGCTGTAGGGTGGACAGGGTAACACTGTCCCATCTTGTGTTGTGATGTGTTCAGCAGTCCTGAGACTTGTGTGGGGCCGTGTTATCGTGTTGCAGCAAAACACCTCATGGTTTTCTGCGGCGCCAAAGTCACCGGAAACGTGTCTTGAGTTTTGTTAATGTGTTGAAATATGCTTCTGAATTAATGATACTACCTCTTGGCATCACATCAATGAGAATCACACCTTCACAGTCCCAGAACATGGTGGTCATGACCTTACTGGTGGAAACATTTGCTTTGAATTTTTTCCTCTGTGTGGAATGATTCTATCAACTGTCATTTTGTTTTGGGCTCAAAATGGTGAACCCAGGTTTCATCACCTGTCACAGTCCGGGACAAGAAGGCCTCCCCCTCAGCTTCAAAACGTTGCAACAAATATTTTTTCTGTGTGATTTGTGATCCACCGTTAGACACCACGGGACCCATCTTGCACACACCAAGAGTGTGGATAATTGCATCCACACTTCCTTTGCTGATTCACAGATGCAGTGCTAATGGCTGAGTCATAATGCATTTATCCTTGCGAATGGCAACATCAGCTTGCTGCAACATGTCAGGTGTGACAGCCATGGATGGTCTCTCTGACCGCTGCAAATCGTAGAGCTCCACCGAACCGCCTTTTGATGACCTCCTTCTCCGTGCCCAGTGACTAACTGTACTTCTGTCGACATTAGATGCTCCATAGACTTTGCGCAAGTGTTTGTGAATATTCTCCACAGTTTCTTTCTCTGCAGTGAGAAATTCAGTGACAGCATGTTGCTTGTAACGTACATCACCTACAGATGCCATTCTGAAACTGTCGTGCAGCTACGCTATCTATCAAAAATGACGGAAACTCGGCGTACTCACTCAAGAAACTTCAAATAATAGACACTTAATGTTTCCCATCCATAACATTATTTTTGGCTGGGAAAAAAATATGGTGCATTACTTTCTGAGAAACTGTGTAGGATCAGCTGCCAAGAGAGGTCTTGAACCGTCTCGTAGAGAGCATGCCACAGCACTGTGTAGCATGTGTGGCTGTTGGGGATAATGTTATTCCTTATTAACAGCTTCTTTTGTTGTGGAAGAGATTTCCCAGTTGTTTTATTTTCTATAATGTTTATCTTAGCTATCACAACGTTTTTAACATTATGTTTCGGGAACTGTTTTGTACCAAATGCAATTTAACTAAGCTGCAGCTTGTTCAGTAATTGTTCTGACATCCTGATGTTCTCTTTTCATGATTATGCTTAACTTTTGGTCCCTAGTGTATTTCAAGCAGTGGGCAATACCTCAAACCTGTTTTCAGGTATAAGGAGACAGCCGTACTGCTGGTACCCACTTTTGCCTTCCATCTGAAGAGATGTGACCCTGGTGCTGTTCTTGATAAGAGAGTAAGGCCTTTTTTTCATGGTTATACTTAATTTTTGGACACTATTGTACTTCCAGCAATGGGAAACACCTCAAACCCTTCTTTAGGCGTAAGGGGAGACTCACGCGGCCAGTACCCACTTTTGCCTTCCACCTTTTAAGATTCATGACCTCACTGCTGTTTGCCAGTTACCGTCAGGTGAGTGTCGACTGTCCAGTGCATGCGAATTGGAAGGTGCTGTGGTATTAAGGATCCTAGGCAATGCAACAGGCTCCAGAGGTGCCAAAGCATTCGTCTCATGTGCCCCAGCTCCACTGCAGCTCAAGGCAGTGGCCTGGAGCCTGTTGACTGTGTCCAACACAGCTCAGAGCTGGTTACAGACAGTGACCAATACCCCTGTAGCTGTACACAACAGGTGCAGTCTGTATCCACAAGTAATGTAACACCAACCAAGAAGTCACAATGTGCAATCTAAGTTTTACTGCTACGCTACTTCTAGTTTATACTACACTAAAAAGTCGGCTCAAACTATAGATGATGCACTAGAATTTATGAAAAAAACAGAATAAGTTAGTAAACAGTAGTCTACTCAGTAAAATACACAGATACAATTCACTTCTTCACAGAAATACATGAAAACAGAAACTAAACGAAGTACTATGTGTAAAATAGAAGGATCTGCTAGGGAACTAGGCACAACTGCTTGTCTTCTGGTCAGCTTTTAAATATGTGCTGTTTTCCTGACTTCACTTTTCAACATTAGTGAAAGGGGGTTGTATTTTTGTAGCTGTCCTCCAAATGTTTTGTAATAGTCTGTGGAATTAGTTTTTTGTTAGTTTTCTTCCTCTGGGTCGAGCACATGTTTTTGATATTGTCTCTTGATCTGCCTTTTAATTTGGGCAATTTTTTTCTGGGTTTGAGGTTGACACCATGTTCTTTTGTTTTGTAGGTTCGAAGTTAACCATGGCTGGTGTCTTTCTTCTTGAACATTGTCACATTCTTAAGTCCACCAGACATCTCTTTTGATTGAGGGGGTAATTTTCAACTTGTTGTTTGATGATTAGTATCAGTTCTTCTAAATTGTCTGTAATATTATGGTTTGTGTGATTTCTAGTGAATTGACAGCAGTTATAATTCCTATGTTCTTTGTTTGTTTTCACTTACTGTACTTCTCCTGCAGAGATGTGAATTTAATTTTAATTTTGGATGTATAGTGGTGTGAACCAGTTCCTGTTAGTAACGTAATATTGTACATTTATCTGTGATAGGATCCGTCCGTGTATACGTAATAAAGCTGCCATTCCCCTTTTCTCCAGTCAAAATGCTGCCAAGTTTTAAGTTTGTTTGGCCTCTTTTTGAAGTATGTAAATTTAAAGATGAAGTTATTTTGTCCACAAGTTCAACACTGGCATGTTTCTGTGTGCCATTTCCTGACTGTACCTCAGTATTATTATTCTGTTTGGCATTGAAGTCCACTTTGCTCTTCTTTCCTGATCTTCATTAGAAAATTTTTCTCATTAGTAGGGGGTATGGGCATTTGTGGAGGTATACATTTTGTTTGTTGTTTTTAAGGTTAAAGTTCCAATTTTTGGTGAGATGGCTTGAAAATCAATTAGCTATTAATTTTTATATTTACATGCCCTGTTCCTAATTAGCTTGTTCTTTCATGACCTTTTGTCTGGATTTCCTTGTTATAAATTCTGTATCCTTGGGATCTGAATGGCTCTTCCATGATACTTATTTTCTGGAACCCTACTATTAATTTTTTTTTAATTTTATGTGTCACCCAACATTCATAAACAGGTTTGTGATTGCCTGTCATCATTGTTTGTACACTGTTCCCAATCTGGAATTTCCATTTTAATAAGCATGTCTGTAAGTAATTATTTCAAACAATCTCTACAACAATCGTTGAAGGTGATAATGTCTTAGTGAGTGTGCACCTAACAGGGCTAATGTCTTTGATGTATTTGGCATAGACATTAATAGACGCAAAGATGTCACAAGACATATTTTAGTGGAACCAAATATATAATTGTTACAGTGAAAAAAGATTAGATAAGTTATATAATGAGCAAGTCAAGAACTGCCAATTTTCTTAGCTCCAAATAAGGAATTCTGCTGAAGAATCTGTAAATGAGCATTGATACAATTTCAGACCTTTTAATCAATTTGTGCTAAGTTCATGTTTGTATACAAAAGTGGTGAGTGGTGTTAAATATATACTGTTATTTAACACATGTACTATAAACCTGCTTAATCAGTAGTTAAATCAAATCGTAATGAATATAAAGAATGCGTAAAGTTTTTGGTGGGTTAGAAAGCTGAATTTCATGTTCATGGTTGCAAAAAATTTCATGGACTTTTGTTCAACTATGATATCAAATAAATGAACAAAATTATCTGTGAGCCTTCTCGGTATGTCTTTTCTTTTGTCTGTACTATTTAGTCCTATTTGTTTATTTAAGCTCTTGTAGCCCACTTTATACATTCGTCTCGTCCATTTTAGTCACCTTTCTCCTCCCCCCCCCTGCGGGTTCGGGGGTCAGATATAGGCCCGCGGTATTCCTGCCTGTCGTAAGAGGCGACTAAAAGGAGTCTCAAACGTTTCGGCCTTAATGTGATGGTCCCCTACGGGGTTTGACCCCTATCTTTCAAAATTTTCTGTTAGTGCGTACCATTTGGGGAAGGACGCCTTACGTGGTGTATTATATATCCCTCTTGCCCTAAGATCTGGCACAACCGATATTGTCATGGAGTTGGCCTTACACCGTGCTTCCAGCCACATCAGCTGCTGTGTGTTCCGGGCAGCATACATGCCCTCCATTATGAACTTCCATCTTTGCCCTCCTGACACATATGGATATTCAACACCCGACATCCAGCATGGTAGCCAGTCCGTTGTGGGGGGTCGTCATGTACCCTCTTGGTGGTAGCCCCCTGACTACACAGGGATCGCACTGCTGATGCCTGAGCTGCTACCTCCCCACGTATGCCGAGGAGTAGATGCCTATCCCTCTGGGGCATCGGGACTCCCGGCAAAGGCCATCCTGCCAGGTGGTCTTTGCTGTGGCTGGGTGGCGCCCGTGGGGAGAGCCCCTGGTTGGAGTGGGTGACCCGCAATGAAGCGTGGTACATCATCTCTCGCTGGTGGGCCTCCACCAGCAGTCTCTTAAGCGCTCGAGGTCTAACCTCAATGGCAGGAAATACGAACCATGATCATTTCCCTCTCTGGCCACTCCATGGGAGGAACGTATGGCAAAAGAAGGCAGTGGAGAATATTCACCCCGGTTCCTTGTGTGTACGCGAGTTGATGGGGAATCGTTTATGTCAACCAAGCTCCAGTTTTTTGTGGAGCATTTAGAGGACAAGTTCGGGGAGGTGGAGGGTTTGTCCAAAATGCGCTCTGGTTCAGTACTCATCAAAACAGCATCCTCTGCCCAGTCACGGAGGTTTCTCAATTGTGACAAGTTGGGGGATGTTTCCGTTAGCATCACGCTGCATAAGAGTCTCAACATGGTCCAGGGTATTATATTCCACAGGGATCTTCTTCTGCAGTCTGACGATGAACTACGTGCCAACCTCGAACGACGAGGTGTTCACTTTGTCCGGCGCGTCCATCGGGGTCCGAGGGATAATCAGGTAGCCACCGGTGCCTTCATCTTGGCCTTCGAAGGTGATGTTTTACCCGAAAAGGTCAAGGTGATGGTTTACCGTTGTGATGTGAAGCCATATATCCCTCCTCCGATGCGGTGTTTTAAATGCTGGAAGTTCGGGCACATGTCATCTCGCTGTACTTCCTGCATCACATGTCGAGTTTGTGGACATCCTTCGCATCCCAATACTCCATGTGCTCCGCCTCCCATCTGTGTTAACTGCGGAGAACACCATTGCCCCTGCTCACCGGACTGTCGGATCTTCCAGAAGGAAAGGAAGATAATGGAATATAAGACCCTGGACCGCCTGACCTACACCGAGGCAAGGCGGAAATATGAGCGGCTACATCTTGTGCCCATGACGTCTACCTATGCCGCTGTTGCAGCACTGGTTCGAACCTCTACAGTGTCGTCACCTACAGTTTGATCTCAGCTCTGTCAGAATTCACCGGCCCCCTTGGTTGTGGGGGGCACTTCACTCCCTGTTGCTCCTGCTCCATCTACTTCAGGAGCAACACTACCCCAACCACCGGGGACATCTGTTCCCCCTTCCCAGCCGGAGAAGCGTGAGCCTTCTTCAGCTCCTCTCCCCCGGAAGGGGTCCCTTGGGGCCCTCCCATCCCAGGCTTTGCCCAGTGCCAAAGCGGACACCTGCAAGTATCTCAAACAACCACCGGTCGCTGGTTGTAGGGCGTCACGGTCGTCTTCAGTCCCTGAGACTGACCCAGTGAGGCCCTCCCAGCCAGAACCACCTAAGGCACAGCGCGCAAAGCAGTCCAGAAAAAGGCTCCCAAGCATCCTGACATTGCGGTGGCACCTGTCCCACCGCAACCTTCTCACTCAGCGTCCGAAGATGAGGTGGAGATTCTGGCGTCCGCTGAGGACCTGGATCTCGCCAGTACCTTGGACGCAATGGATGGCTGTTGTACAGGTGGTGACTCAGTAGCAGCAGGGGCCCAGGAGGCGTAATCTGCCTCCCCAGTCCCTTCACGCCTTTCCCATCCATGGACAATACCATCCTCCAGTGGAACTGCAGCGGTTTCTTCCACCATCTAGCTGAGCTCCGCCAACTTAGCAGCCTTCACCCTTTCTTCTGTATTGCACTTCAGGAAACTTGGTTTCCAGCAATGCGAACCCCCGCCCTCCGTGGCTATCGGGGTTATTATAAGAACCGGGCAGCTTATGAAAGGGTGTCTGGTGGCGTCTGCATACATGTCCTTAACTCTCTTCACAGTGAGTTTGTACCTCTCCAAGCACCTTTAGAGGCTGTCACTGTTCGGGTGTGGACGCCACAGGCTGTTACTGTCTGCAGTCTTTACCTTCCACCGGATGGTGATGTCTTGCAGCATGTCCTGGCTGCGCTGATGGCCCAATTGCCGCCACCTTTCTTGCTATTGGGCGACTTCAACGCCCATAACCCTCTGTGGGGTGGGTCAGTGGCAACAGGTCAAGGTGCCACCGTTGAGCATTTATTGTCGCAGCTCGATCTCTCAATTTTAAATGATGGTGCCTTCACAGACTTCAGTGTGACACATGGCACATACTCCGCCATTGACCTTTCAATCTGTAGCCCTAGCCTCTTACCGTCTGTCCAATGGAGTGTGCATGACGACCTGTGTGGTAGTGACCACTTTCCGATCTTTCTGTCACTACCACAGCGTCACTCTTCTGGGCACCCTAGCAGATGGGCTATGAATAAGGCTGACTGGGACTTGTTCTCCTCCACTGCCACTATTGAGCCTCTCTCTAATGATGACATTGATGCGGTGGTTCAGTCGGTCACCACCGGCATCGTTGCTGCCGCCGAATCTGCCATTCCCCGTTCTTCTGGATCCCCTCGGCGGAGGGCTGTGCCTTGGTGGTCGCCTGAGATCGCTGAAGCGATTAAAGATCGCTGGCGGGCGCTCCAGCGTCACAAGCGACATCCCTCCATAGACCACCTTATCGCCTTCAAACGGCTGCGTGCGCGGGCCCGCCTCCTTATCCGCCAAGGCAAGAAGGAGTGCTGGGAGTGGTATGTGTCCACCATTGGCCTCCATGTCACTCCATCGCAGGTCTGGGCCAAGATTCGACGCGTCTACGGCTATCGGACCCCTGTCAGCATCCCTGCGCTCTCACTGAATGGAGCAGTTTGTACTGACTCCGACGTCATTGCAAACCGCTTAGCAGAACATTTTGCTATGAGTTCCGCTTCTGCGAATTACCCTCAGGCCTTCCGTTCCATTCAAGAGCGGATGGAACGTTGGAGCCTTTCGTTTCGCACCCACCAACCAGAATCTTACAATGCTCCATTCAGTGAGTGGGAATTTCGCAGTGCCCTAGCCGCTTGCCCTGATACCACTCCTTGGCCAGATGGCATCCACTGTCAGATGCTGAAACACCTTTCAGTGGACTGCCAGCGACGCCTCCTCGACCTTTACAACCGTCTTTGGGTCGAGGGGGAGTTTCCGTCGCAATGGCGGGAAAGCATTGTCATCCCCGTTTTGAAACCTGGAAAGAACCCTCTGGAGGTGGACAGCTACCGTCCCATTAGCCTCACCAACGTTCTTTGCAAGTTGCTTGAACGGATGGTGAGCCGGCGCTTGAATTGGATACTGGAGTCTCGGGGCCTTCTGGCTCCGTCTCAGGGTGGGTTCCGTAAAGGCCTCTCCACCACCGACAATCTGGTGAGCCTGGAGTCGGCCATCCGTACTGCTTTTGCCCGCCGTCAGCACCTGGTCGCTGTCTTTTTCGACATGCGGAAGGCGTACAGTACGACATGGCGTCATCACATCCTTTCTACACTTCATGGATGGGGTCTTCGGGGTCCTCTGCCAATTTTTATCCTCAATTTTCTGTCATATCGTACCTTCCACGTGCAAGTCGCAGCTTCATATAGTTCCTCCCACGTACAGGAGAACGGTGTGCCACAGGGTTCTGCTTTAAGTGTCTGCCTGTTTTTAATAGCCATTAACGGGCTTGCTGTGGCCGTGAGAAATTCTGTCTCCGCTTCCATGTATGCTGACGACTTCTGCCTTTACTACAGCTCTACTGGCATTGCAGCTGTTGAACGTCAGCTACAGGGCGCTATCCGCAAGGCGCAGTCTTGGGCTGTAGCTCATGGGTTCCAGTTTTCGGCAGCCAAGACCTGCGTTATGCATTTCTGCCGGTGACGTACTGTCCACCCGGAGCCGCAGCTTTCTCTTAACGGCGAACTTCTTTCAGTGGTGGAATCACACAGGTTTTTGGGGGTTGTTTTCGATGCCTGGTTGACTTGGCTGCCTCATATCCGGCAGCTCAAACAGGCGTGTTGGCGGCATCTCAATACTCTGCGATGTTTGAGCCACACCCACTGGGGCGCCGACCGATCTACCCTGTTCCGGCTCTACCAGGCGTTAATCCAGTCTCGTCTGGATTATGGGAGCCTGGCTTACAGCTCAGCTTCCCCATCTGCGTTGTGGGTGCTGGACCCAATCCTCACAGCGGGATACGCCTTGCCACTGGTGCTTTCCGCACCAGCCCTGTGGACAGCGTACTAGTGGAGGCAGGTGTTCCTCCACTGCGGTTACGATGCCAACAATTACTGGCTGCTTATGCTGCCCATGTTTTTAGCTTGCCCGGGCATCCAAATTACCGTGTCCTGTTCCCGCAGTCAGTCGTCCATCTGCCAGACCGTCGGCCCCGGTCGGGTTGTCCGATCACCGTACGCATCAAGGAGCTTCTCTCCGGGCTTGGGTTTTTCCCTCTTCCACCTCCTTTCCAGGCACCTCTGCGTACACCCCCGTGGTGTGTTCCTCGCCCTTGCCTTTGGCTCGACTTGACACAGGGCTCGAAGGACTCAGTCCCTCCAGAGGCCTTCCGCCGCCACTTTTATTCCATCCTGGCCACGTATCAGGGCTCTGGAATTGTTTACACTGACGGTTCGATGGTTGCTGGTCGTGTCGGGTATGCGCTAACTCTAGGGGACCATTCCGAACAACGTTCCTTGCCGATGGCTGCAGCGTTTACACTGCTGAGCTGGTCGCCATCTTTCGTGCCCTAGAGTATATCCGCTCCTGCTCAGGTGAGTCCTTCATTATCTGTAGCGATTCCCTGAGCGGTTTATGAGCTCTCGACCAGTGTTTCCCTCGTTCTCGTCTGGTGATGGCTATCCATGAGTCCCTGCATACTCTTGCCCGTTGCGGCCGCTCTGTGGTCTTTGTGTGGACCCCCGGTATCGCGGGCAATGAACATGTTGACCGCCTGGCGAAATAGGCCACGAGTAAACCATCTCTGGATGTTGGCCTCCCAGAGACTGATTTGCGGGCAGTCCTCCGCCGAAAAGTTTTTGCGCTTTGGGACGCTGAATGGCGCGATCGGATCACGCCCAATAAACTCCGTGCCATTAAGGAGACGAAGACTGTGTGGCGGTCATCCATGCGAGCCAACCGCAGGGACTCAGTCGTCCTTTGTCGGCTCCGCATTGGCCACTCCCGGCTGACACACAGTTATTTACTGTGCCGGGAGGACCCTCCTCTATGTCGCTGCGGGGCGGCTTTGGCAGTGGCCCACATTTTGTTGGCCTGCCCCCTTTTAGCTGTGGTCAGGCAGACATTCGCGCTGCCTGATACGCTCCCTGCCCTTTTATCTGATGACCCTGTTATGGTTGGCTTAGTTTTACATTTTATTCGGGCAGGGGGTTTTTATCGTTTACTCTGAGTGTTTGTTATGTTCTTTTGTGTTGATTCTGGCTGTTGGCCTACGATTTTAATCTGAGTTTTTAATGCGTTTCTCGGTGGTTGGCTTTTCCTTTTTTGTTTCTATGGTCGGCCAACCACCGTCACACACTGTGTGATTTTAGTTTGTCTTGTCTGGTCTTTGTCTAAGTCTCTCTTGTTCTGTGTTGTCTGTGATCTATTCTGTTACTCGTTTTTATTCTCTGTGGGTGTTTTTAGTATTTGGAAAAACGGACCAATGACCATCGCAGTCTGGTCCCTTTAATCCCACAAACCAACCAACCACCTTCTTCCTCCGATGGAGTAGGTGCAGCCAGATTCTTTTATCCAGTTGCTTTTCTATTCCTATGGAGTGTCTCAAATCAGATGAATCAACGTTAGTTCATTTGCTTCTTTTATACATTTAGACAGATTCATTTAGTAACAATTGTATTGATGCAGTTGCCTGTTGAATGACTGTCTTCAAGGTGTTACATAAAACATGTTTGAGCAAGTAGAAAAGTTGTAGACTTTCACAAAATGTTTCAAAATAGCCTAACATGTTCTTTAGTTCATATGTACTATTTCTTTTAAAATTTGAGTTCATTAAGTATTTATTTCATTTATTGTTTTAGGACTATGAAGTCTTCAATTTACTTGGGAAAGGTGGCTTTGCAAGTGTGTACAGGGCACATTGTTTGAGAAATGGAAGAGAAGTGGCTATTAAAATGGTAAGTTGCTATAGTGTGTAGTCTAATTCTTTGGAGAATATTACTCAACCCTGTTTCAAAACATTTAAGGTGGTATTATATCAATCACATTGAAAGAAAATCACATTAACTACTAATTGAAGGCACTGTGGAAAAATGAGAGATAGTTAGTGTATAATATGTGATTGATTGATTGATTAATTATGTTCTTTTATTTTTTATGAGACAATCCCAGAGGTATTTGTGATAGTGTTAAAAAAAAAGAACTATGTAAGTAAATCATCAAGACTTGTCAGATGTCACAAACTGTAAACTCTAAATTTGTTTTTGTGTTTAAATAATGATGATTGTTGAACCTTTCTGAATAACCAGTTTTGACTTGTTGCATAGGCTTCTTTGTTTTTCTAAGTTTCTAATTCTAAATTATTTCATGGTGTTACTAATGATATTTTAGTGTCTCATTCAAGATTGTTAAGAGTGTGTGTGTGTGTGTGTGTGTGTGTGTGTGTGTGTGAGTGGGGCGGACAGGGGGTGCAGGGGGGAGGGGAGTGGGAGATTATTTTGATTACAGACCTGCATGTATTATCCAACTGTGTGGTAGTTTCTGTTCTGTTTATGCATTTTCAGGAACTCAAAGGAGTTATCAAATTTGTTTTCTACCATTCTTGTTATCATCAGAGACATTCTCTTTATCAGTATCATTGTACTGCTCAGTGCCTTTCAGAAATATAATAATTTTTTTGAGTAACTTATTGCAGTGTAATATAGTAAGGACTTCTTTTTTCAGTTGTCATATTTCAGATGCTACTGTACGATTGATACTGGTCCATATGAAATAAAGCCCATTGTATTGTGTCTTACCTCACTGAATAACCCACTGCTTTGATAATAAGGGGAGGAGTCATCTCAATAAACATTGCGCTGTTTTCTTCCTTCCTGTGCATTCTCAGTGTGTTGCTGGCCTGTGCTCTTAATATTGATCCTTAATTGCAAAGCTTTCACCCCAACTTTTGACCTATAGTTGCAAGTAACTGTTTCTGAAGAATGTTCTTATTGTGCAGTCTTACCAAGCACACTTGCTACCTATGTGTAATTTATATATTATTTAACTAATATAATACAACAGTTTTGTAAACTCTACTGTTGTTGAAACAGTAGATGCTTTAATTTTTTTGAATTTGGGTATACACAAAAGTAGAGTGAAACAACTTGTTTCATTGTTCTGCCCCACCCCCCACCCCGCACACACACACACACACACACACACACACACACACACACACACACACACACACACACACGCGCGCGCGCGCGCGCACTCCTTGTAACAAGTGAGGTGAACTTGCATTTTGGAGGAGTGAGATTCAAATCTTCATCTAGTGACTGAGATGTAGTTTTTTTTGTGGCTTCCTTAAATTGTTAAAGGCGCTTGTTCTCTAATGACTTCATTGCTCAAGGGATTTTCTTTCCCCCTTTGCACTTGGTTGCATCATCTTGAAGGTACAACTTTATCTTTGTTTTATGTAACTAATTATTTTGCAGAGATTCTTTGCTGTCCACAGTTTTTTGTTGTGTGCTACACTGTTTATATTATTGTTGGTAACTGATGGAGTTCATCAGTGCAGCACCTTCTTATGCCTCCTATTACTCTATATGTTATGAGCACAAGACTTTTTGAATAGGTGACTAGTACATGTATAAATAGTTTGTTCTTCTGACCACAGATAGATAAAAAGAAGATGAAGGCTGCTGGAATGATAAGTAGAGTTCAACAAGAGGTAAACATACATTCAAAACTGAAACATCCTTCTATATTGGAACTACACACCTATTTTGAAGATGAGAAATTTGTCTATCTTGTGCTTGAGCTTTGTCATCATGGAGAGTTGCAGAAATATCTTAAGAATAATTCCAAGATATTGAGCGAGAAAGAAGGTAAGTATTTATATTGTTTTATGTAAAAAAAAACTGTCATCAGCACATACTCCAGCACATTAAGATAGCTTAAAATTTTAACACATGTGCACCACTCAAAAAAGAAAAAAAGTGTGTGAGTAAGTCAATGCTACATGTATTTCTGAAGACATATTTTTGGAAAATGTTTTACTTTCTGTGTAAAAAAATTGCAAACTGTGTTTTGTGGATTTGTAATTTTCCTCAACTGTGCAGCTGTGAAACGATTTTGAGGCACGTACTTGTTAAAAAATATTGGCTCTATCTCGTTTTGTATTTCCACAGTTTGACAATAAATTGCCTATCTTTTCTTTATTGCCTGTAGATATTATGCTGCTTCAAAGATAATTTTGTTACCAGCTGCATTTAATTTGGAAAGTTTAGAATGGATAATATGCTCACCAAGAACTTAACATTCATTGTACTTTAGGTCATATGTTCCCATATGCAAAATGTGGGTGACAGGATCCCGCCCACCCTGTTTCTGCTCCCACCCTCTCCCTGGTACACTGTGCTGCATCATATTTGAAGTTAACGTATGCTTTGTGTTTCTCTTTTGTACACAGTTTATCAAGTCTGCCTCAAACATAATTGTGATTTACATAGTATTAACAGCAGTTTTCATTTTGTTTAGGAGTCAGTCAGGTATTGACGTTCACAAATCGAGTGACATATCTATCAGTAGATAAGTGCTCCACAGTTTTCGTGATTTTGACTGTAATTAACTGACACTACGGTGTTTGTCTTTGGCGTGTTATTGTAAAAGGTGTCACAAATTCAGTTTAAAAAAAAAATCAAAATGTACATTTCACATGTGTATTCACATGAATGCCAGATATATCCAGTTTGAAGTTGTGGAGTCGAATAATTTATTTTGTGTCGTTTCTGCATAATCTTTCATTGATTGTGCCAAAAAGAGTGTGTACATCTACAGCTATACTTCGGAAGCCACTTTATGGTTTGTGGCAGGGGTTACTCCTGGTATCACTACCTGATTCCCCCCCCCCTCCCCCCATTCTCCCCCCCCCCCTCTCCTTCCCTGTCCCATTTGTGAATGGCACATGGTAGGAATGATTGTCAGTAAACCACCATATTAGCCCTAATTTCTCATACTTTCTCATTCTGGTCACTTTGCGAAACATGGCAGAATTCATATGTTTCTTGACTCTTTCCAGAATGTATCCTCTAAGAATTTCAGTAGTAAATTTCTCTGTGATGCACGCTACCTCTCTTTTGGAGTCTGCCACTGGAGTTTGTTGAGTGTTTTTGTAAAACTTTCATGTCAACGAAATGATTCCATGATGAAATGCACTTCTCTTCATTGTATCAAATTTATTTCTTCTATAAATCCAAAATGTTAAGAATCACAGACTGAAGGGTAAGACTCAAGAATTGGTTTAACAAGTGTTTTGTAAGCTACTTGTTATCTGGGTTGATTTCCGTAAGGTTTTTCCTATGAATCTCAGCCTAGAATCAGCTTCTTCTGCTATTCATTCTGTCTTGTCATTCCACTATAGTCACTCCAATTCTTAGTCCTAAGTATTTTATGGTAGTTACTGTTTGCTGTGTTTGCGACCAGTAGTCTAATTGTAGAGTAGTGGATTTCTTGTCCTATGTATGCAAAATATGTTGCATATATTTACATTCAGTCTCAATTGCCAGTTTCTGCAACATTCATCAATACCCCGTAGATCTTACTGCAGTTCACTACAGTTTTCTGGAGTTGTTATCTTCTTACAAACAACTGTGTCATCTCCAGTTAACCTTATGGAGTTTCTGACATTATCCTCTAGATTGTTTATATGTAATGTAAACAATAAAGGTCCTGCCACACTTCCTTGGGCTGTTCCTGAAATTACCTTTACGCCTGTTGACTTTTGATCCTTAAGAGCATGACACTGAGTTCTGTGTGCAAGGAAGTCTTGAATCTAGTCACAAATCTGGTCCAATATTCGGTAAGCCCATATTTTTTTCCGCTAAATGACCTTGCGAGACTGTATCAAATGCTTTCCTGAAGTCAGAGAACATGGCATCAACCTGAGCACTGATGTCTATGGCACTCGGGAAGGAATAAAGTTCAGATGAGTCTCCCCTGACCTTTATGAACTGTTCCCCTTTCCCTTAAACTCTCTAGTCCTTTTCCTTCAGCCATCTACCTCGCCTTTCAACTCTTCCGCCAGAAGAAAGAGCCACTGGCTCTGAAAGGTTTTATAAGTTACACCTTTTGTGTGGCTGTTCTCCTGCCGCCGTTTGGTGAGTAGATTTTTTATCTATCCAGTTACATTGTATTGTCAGTAGCTGATTATTTTCGTTGTTATAAATATGATCTTAAAAATAACAAGAGACAAGTAATACAGACTCTTTGACCTGTCAGTTCCATTTACACCATATGACAGTTATGTGAGATGTGATGAAGAATTGTGACTGCCTGAGCTTTAACAAGAGTAACATACATGAGAACCTGTGTAATGTGAAATAGGACAGATTTTATATCCTGTCATATTAGCATAGACATGGTTGTAATTAGGTTCTGATATTCACATGATTGTTTGCTTTCTAGATGCAACTCAAGCTGAATATCATAAAGAATTTATAACTGACATGCATGTCATTCATAAAGAGATACATAATGTAACTAGACCTATGTTTCTACTATTATACATACAATTTTTATGTTGTAGAAGTTTATGTACACACACTTGTGTGTTCTCTCTATCAGATGCCACTGATGATGGCTTGTACATCTGAACATCATTGGCTAATAAACATTTCAAGTGCAGCTCATGGTGTTTAAAATACGTTCTATAATAAATCTAAAAGCTACAGAGCATCAAGCACTCAAGATGTTTTATATTTGTCTAAGGTATATTGATCAGTGCTTTTGAATGGTAACCATTTGTGCTACACGTATTCTGCCTCAGAACTGAATATCTGTTGCTGACTATTCAGATACTCCACAATTTGTAACCTGTCACACTTGCTAAACAAAAATATTTTCCTACCTCTCTTAACAATTCCTTATAATATCTGTAGTCGTTGATGCTATCACAGCCTTATGATCACTGGTTATTATGAGCGGGTTCTCTTTCTGCTGAATGTATTTTTTTATTATTATTTTTTATTTTTTTTTTTACGCGAAATTTTGATAATAATGTCTCATGAATCCCTGTCTCGGGCACCAATTTTGATTGCATGATTCCCCCATTCTATAGCTGACAAATTCAAGTCTCCCCTTATTACATTAGTGTGGTCCCAAAACTTATCCATAATATTATGCAATTCCTCTCTGAAAGTTTCTGCTACTACAGCTGCTGATACAGGCAGTCAATAAAAAGCATGCAATTATCATATTTGACTCACCTTTAATGCTTAACTTCATCTAGATTATTTCACATTTGGAATTTGTAACAACCTCACTAGGTTTTATCTAATTCTTTACTTCAATAAATACCCTGCCACCATTGGCATCTAACTAACCCTTGTGATATGTTCTTAATATTATGTGTGGGCATTATTACCTTTAATAATTCGAATAATTACTAGTTCAGGAACCCTACCATGGATGCTCAGGGTATTATTAACTCAGGTTACTTATATCGTATTAATCTTTCCTAGTTACGATCTGTGAAAACAGACATTTTCTGAGAATAATATGGTTGTTCTGTCTTCAATTTAGGCAGGTCACTGATCTGAAGGGTGGTTCCTTTAACCTAAAAAATCCCTATGTGTACATCACACACGCTCTGCTATCTTAATAGTTGCTTTTTGGGTGTAGTGCCTGCATGACATATTGAGGGGAGCCCTACAGTTCTCTACCTGACAGTATATGTCGAGATATTTGTGTATGATAATGTCACATTATTGCACGAGTCCTTGCTTTGTATATTCCAATGTGCTCCAAACCAAAGAACTGTGTTCGACTCTGGTATGATGCTACAAATAATGAGTTGAGCTTGCGTCCCCCTCACCCTCCCCCCTCCCTGTCGGAGCATGTTGGAACAAATGATGCCCATTGCCTGGGCTCAAGGATTTATATGGATCATTTCATTTGCTGGCAGAGGAGGTTGAGAAGACTAACTTTGTTCACGGAGTTTCAGTGACTCTCAGAAACTGCAGCATTGTTCCCAGAACTGATCATATGACTGTGAATGTAAGAACCATCTAAACCAGTCAGATGTGCACTACGTATCACAGGTTGCTACCTGTATAACTGATTATGTGTGTGTGGTGCCCAAAAGGTTTTTTAGGTTTAGAGATTTTCAATACAGTCTAGGTAACAAGAGTTGTACGAGACCCAGAAGTGTCAGTGTAAGATCTCAAGAAATGCTTTCCACAGGCGAGAGTACCAAAATCTTAGTGGTGAAGCATTCACAACAAAAGTGCCTGAGTTTGAAGTGCTCCTAATAAGCAGTGGAGCTCATAATACCATGTACAGAAGACTGGCTAGTGTATAGAAAGGGTAGGCAATTGGAAGTTTGTCACAGTAGACAAGTAATTCAAATCTACCGAGGTAGAAGTTGAAAATGTATGCAATATCATTTGGCCAGCACTCACAAGGAGAGGTCCCAGGTCCCCAGCAGGATCAACTTTTTGAAACTATATGGATGGTGATGTGGCTTAAGATTCCAGGTATCACATGCTGCAGCCATTCACCCAGGTGTGCCTCCGTTTGTGAGTAGTCGACGCAAAAAAAAAAAAAATTCAGAATTTTACGTGATGCCCGGTAGCCTTAAAAGAGAAGAATTTTTTAGACTAGTTGCGTGTTATAATGGCTAGGGTAAGGCTCACATGCTGAAGGTTGTGGATTAAAATATTGTCAGGTGCCTTAATGTTTTATTTTTAAGCCTTTGTTGAAATGACTTTGATCATTATTTTCACTCAGTTAATTGGTTTAAATGTAATTTTTTGTTTTGTTTCTATTCCATTGTCACATTTTAATCATTGTGTGAATTTCTCCATTTGTTCTCATTTTTTCCTTATAGTATTCTGTTTCCACAGAATTTTTGTGAATGTGAATTTCATTATGTTTATCTGTTATAATATTTATCTAAAAACAAAGATGATGTGACTTAACAAACGAAAGTGCTGGCAGGTCGATAGACATAGACATAGACACACAAACAAACACAAACATACACACAAAATTCAAGCTTTCGCAACCAACCGTTGCTTCATCAGAAAAGAGGGAAGGAGAGGGAAAGACGAAAGGATGTGGGTTTTAAGGGAGAGGGTAAGGAGTCTTTCCAATCCCGGGAGCGGAAAGACTTACCTTAGGGGGAAAAAAGGACAGGTATACACTCGCACACACACACATATCCATCTGCACATACACAGACACAAGCAGACATTTTTTGTATGTGCAGATGGATATGTGTGTGTGTGCGAGTGTATACCTGTCCTTTTTTCCCCCTAAGGTAAGTCTTTCCGCTCCCGGGATTGGAATGACTCCTTACCCTCTCCCTTAAAACCCACACCCTTTCGTCTTTCCCTCTCCTTCCCTCTTTTCTGACGAAGCAACGGTTGGTTGCGAAAGCTTGAATTTTGTGTGTATGTTTGTGTTGGTTTGTGTGTCTATCGACCTGCCAGCACTTTCGTTTGGTAAGTCATCTTTGTTTTTAGATATATTTTTCCCACGTGGAATGTTTCCCTCTGTTATATTCTTGTTATAATATTTAAATATTTGAAAGTGTCAGTCTATCAGTTAAAAAAAAAAGAAAGATTACTGTTTATTGACTGTGCTATAGTGTCAAAAATGTATTTTTCATTACAAGATGTGGAATTTTTTTATTTTTATTTTTTTGTAATTTTTGTACAAACCTTTAAAACATAGTCTAACTTCCTGATGTACTATGGACAAAATAATAAAAATGAAGATTTAAATAAAAGAAGGAATTATAAACAGAACACAATTCAATAGAAATGAGGAATACAGTAGAAATAACGAATGCAACAACATGCATGAAAAAATACGATGATAAAAACAGAAGAAATTAAATTCAAATTAATACAAAAAATTAATTAAAATCATGTACAAAAAGAATGGTAAGATGAAAAATGAGAGCAAATGAAGAAGCTAGTATGATGATTTAAATGATGTGAGAAAGGAATAGAATTAAAAAACCACATTGAAACCAATTATTCAAATAAAAATAGTGATCAAAGTAATTACAATAAAAAAATTAAAAGAATAATATAAATAAAGTACCTTACAAGATCCAAAACCACAACCTTCTGCATGTAAAGGCTTTACCCTATTCATTACACCACACAACCACTCAACATGATATTACTATTTCAGTGCTGTTGAGCATCATGCTATATTCTGATATTTTTGTCAATATCTCGCAAACAAGGGCCTGTCAGGGTGAATGACCATCAGGTGTGATAGTCGGGATATTAACCTACACCACTGCATAGATGGTTTCAAAAAGTCAGTCCCAGTGCTGCGTACTTCTCCTTGTTAGTATCATAGAAGGCATAAAACTATGATTTGATTCTTCTATTGACCACAAGACCCAACTCGAGATGTAACTGAAAACTTTAGAAGAAACCTCAGTTCATTAGTACTTAAGTCGGTGACTTTAATCATTCAACAATTGATCAGATAGTTATAGTTTTGCAACTGCTGGGCATGACAAGACATCCTGTGAAACTTTACTAAATTCCTTCTCTGAAATTACATAGCTCTGATGTTTTGAAAACCCAAAAATGGTTCAAATGGCTCTGAGTACTATGGGACTTAACAGCTGTGGTCATCAGTCCCCTAGAACTTAGAACTACTTAAACCTAACTAACCTAAGGACATCACACACATCCATGCCCGAGGCAGGATTCGAACCTGCGACTGTAGCAGTCGCACGGTTCCGGACTGCGCGCCTAGAACCGCGAGACCACCGCGGCCAGCTTTGAAAACCCACTTGTGATAGAAATATAGTGGATCTAATGGCAACAACCTACCTCATCTCTTTGAGAATGTCCATGCTGGAACTGGTATAAGTGACCTCGAGGTAGTTGTAACAACTATGATTACTAAAGTATAAAGGGCAACTAAAACAAACTGAAAAATTTGTGTGTTCAGCGAAGTAGATGAAGACGCTGTAGCACCATATTTGAATGAGGAGCTCGAGACATTTTCTCTGAACACGAGCATGTTGAAGAACTGTAGCACAAGCTTAAAATAATAGTTGCACTGGACAGGTATGTACCTAGCAGAGGGTCCCTGCATAGCATTTTAAATAAACAGAGACTATTGCATCACACATGTAAAACAGAACTTGGATGAAGTGGTTTCGGCTATCGAGCGGAGTAACCATCTGGAGCTACCTAAAGTGGAATGACCACATATATCAGATAGTTGGAAGAGCAGATGTGGGACTGTGATTCATAGAGAGAAACTCATCGGGAAATGTAGTTCAGCCACAAACGAATGGCTTACAAAATACTCATCAACCAATTCTTGAGTACTGTTCATCAATCTGGGATGCTTAACAAGCGGGGTTAATAGAATGTATAGAAAAGCTCTACCAAAGATGATTGGAGACAGCATGGTGTCAAGGAGAGACTCCTGAGGAGAGCTAGCCCATGTGTACTAGTAACAAGGACTTCACACTAAATGCACCAAGGAATTCTAATACTGTTTTGGCAATGGTTGGACCTGAGGATGGTGGTAATGTGCCACTGAAACTAGTCTTGTGAGACAATAAAGACATTCTCAAGATACAACTGTGGTGGTATATTTTCTTGTATAATCTACCAAGAGCAGTGTTTTTTGTCACAGGGCCATTTACTCAGCGTGAGAATGTTAAGGAGATGTCTAACAAACTCCAGTGGTGGGTGCTACAAGAGAGAGAGAAATTGTGTATCACAGAGAGGTATACTGTTGAAATTTTGAGAGTACTTTACAAAAGAGTTGGGCAACGTATTACTTCCTTCTACATGTCTCGCAAAATGCCATGATGGGAAAATCAGAGAAATTAAATGTCATATGGATCTTTATTAACAATCATACTAGCCCTGCGCCATTTATGAGTGCCACATGAGATGGATGGGGGTCAAAATAGTGGTACCAGAAAGTACCCTCTGCTTCACACAGTAAGATCCACTGTGATTAGCAGTTTAAGAAGCTTCTTAACATCCGGAGAATGAAATCCTTCACTGTATCTGTACAGGGATGTGGAAGGACTAGATTCTCAGAACAACGCACAACTTTTAACTTAAAGTAGCCTACTACATGCAGGTAGTACACAAGGAAACTTCATTGCCACTATGTCTCCCAGACCAATATCTGAGAAATCCTCCATAATTTTGATGCAGACACGTGTGTCACCATATTGCATAAAAATCCTCGATTTTCTGTATAAAATTACCTATGGAATATTGCTTGATGGAGCCTCAGTGATTTGAGTAGTTATTGCAAAGTATTATGTGTGCTGAAGGCGGTGTTGCAGTCAGCGCCATTGATTCTGTAACAAATGCTGAGTAGGGAGGCATAGTGTGCAGCTAATCTTTGACCAACATTGAGATCAGTTCGTGCAAGGTTGCTGAGAGGAAGTGAAATAATAGTAGAACTTGTAAACAAATTCACAACCAGAAAGAAAACTGAAGTCTTGTAAACCAGTGTATAAGTGTCTGATAGTAACAATAAATAAAATGCCTGTGGCTTGTTAACTTGCATAGTAGGCCAGAGTCTAGATATTGATGATATTATCCAGTGGGAGTTTAAATGTTTCCATTTGCATTTGCTGCGTGGCAGATATCTAGAACCCATGCCCTTTTAGCCTGCATCTATGGCCGACAAACTATATCTACTTCTGCATGACTACTCTGCAGTTCACACTTAAATGCTTGGCAGATGGTTAATCGAACCTCCTTTAGACTTTCTTAACTGTTCCACTCTCGGATAGCATGTGGGAAAGATGAACATTAAAGGCCTGATTTCACTTATTTTGTTATGATGAACATTTCCCCCTATGTATGTGGGTATCAACAAAATATTTTTGCATTCGGAGGAGAAAGTTGGTGATTGAAATTTCGTGGAAAGATCTTGCTGCCACAAAAAATGCCTTTGTTTTAATAACTGCCACCCCAGATTGCATACCCATGACATGTTCTCCCGTTTCACAATAATACAAAACCAGCTGCCCTTCCTTGAAGTTTTGTGCAGCAGTAATTCAGAAGAAGAGAGACAGGTGATGTGTTGACAGTTTCTGTATTAGAGCTGTTTGCAACTTGTAAGTGTTCTGCCAGTGAAACACAGTCTTTGGTTTGCCTTCCCCATGTTTTCTATGTTATGGTTCCAGTTTAAATTGTCTGTAATTATAATTCCTAGGTATTTAGGTGAAATGATAACCTTCAGTAGATTTATACAATTTATCTTGTAACCAAATTTTAATGGATTCCTTTTAGTACTCATGTGGACCACTTCATACTTTTTATTGTTTAGACTCAATTGTTGCTTTTTTCACTATGCACATACAGACATTGTGTCTAAATCATTTCACAGTTGGTTTTGAACTTCTGATGACATCACCAGACAATAAATTACAGCATGCTCTGCAAACAATCTAAGAGGGCTGCCGGATTGTCTCCTAATCGTTTATAGAGATTTGGAATAGCAGGGCACTACCACACTTCCTTGGGGAACGTCAGATACCACTTCTGTTTTATTCAATAATTTTCCTTCATTCAATGAAAACTGTGGCCCTTCTGAAAGGAAATCATGAATCCAATCGCACAGTTGTGACAACACTCCATAGGCATGCAATTTGATTGGAGGAACACTATTAAAACCTTCTGGAAATCTAGAAATGTGGAATCAGTTTGAAATTGCCTGTTTATAGCACTCATTATTTCATGTGATTAAAGAGCCAGCTGTGTTTCACAAGAATGATATTTTTTGAACATGTGCTGACTGTGTGTTAGTAGATCATTTTCTTTGAGGTAATTTGTGAAGTTCAAACACAATATACTGTATTTACCTGATTATAAGATGAGTTTTTATCTACATTTGTTGTGTAAAGAAATATGGGGTCATCTTATACAGTAAAACTTTGTTTATACGTTTTCCAATGGACTACAGAAAAAAAAACCGTATAAGTGTGAAAATGTATATATGAAATATAGCACAATACTATCAAATTAATTGGTAAACACAAATGAAAAATACAGTAAATAAAAAGTTACATTCTACAGAACATTATATAGGCTTACTAGGTACCATACTCGACAAAGATATAAAGAAAAATGTAAACCTCTATGCAAAAAAAGTCTGTAATTTTTACTTGTTTTTTTTTTTTTTTTCTTTAACATGGCAATAGCGCACACTGTACCCTCAAAGCGGTATAACTCTTGCCATTATTTCGTCAGAAATACTGTGACCCATAACAAATTGTTTAATTATTTCTAACGCATTTACTGCATTGTTAAATGTCACGGAGGAATACTGAGGCTCTTCTGTATCATCCTCATCGCCAGTTTCCTCCTCGTCCTGGTCCCGTGATGCACATTGAACTATCTCAGCGATAGTCATGGGTTCTGTAGTGACGAGGTTTTCATCAACGTTCACATAATCCTCAAATGATGCCTACTCTTCAAGTCAATTCCATTTTTCATCATTAGGTGAAATATCGTCAGTATGATCATTTCCACCATGATCATGGACTTCATTTTGAAATCTGGCTTTTCGGAAACAGTTCCGAATGGTGTCGTCTGAAACTTTGTGCCATGAAGCTGCAAAGTAGTGCATTGCCTGTCAGAAGAAACAAACTCATTAATAATTTCTCAAAGTGTTCTTTGGTGCTGGTAGCACAACATGAAATAAATGGCAAGTAAAAGTCTTACTTGTAAAATGTTTATTTTAATTTTTTCCTTTTTTTTATGATGTTTACACACCTGATGGCATGCTGCATGAGCATTTTGCAATAATGCAACTTGGAATTTTGTATTACTCCAAGGTCAAGTGGCTGGAGCTCATGCGTGCAATGTGCTGGAAAGAATTCCATTGTCACATTTCTCAAATAGGAAGTAAGGGGAGGATGTGCTGCACACCTCTCTGGGAACAATAAAATCTTCTGACCTGCTGCACCATTTTCACATTGACTCTTCGAAGCCAGCTTTTGAAAACTTTTGTCGTAATCCATGATTTCTTGTTAAGCATGACAATGTTCTTAAAACAACGGGGCTTAGCAAATTTCCCGATCGTAAGTGTGGGGAACTTCTCACTCTCATCACTGTTAGCACATAACAGCACTGTTACACGTTGTTTACTTTGTTTTCCTCTGTGGCTGTTCTCGCCTTTGAATGCTATTGTTCAGTCAGGCATAACATTGTAAAACAATCCCGTCTCATCCGCATTGAAAATGTTTTTAGGGGCATATTGGGATGTCAATTCTATCAAACGGGTTTTCTTCCAATCTCACACTGTCTCGGGATTGACACTTTTGCTTTTGCCACATACATTCTGACAGCTGATGCTGTGTCTTACCTTAAATTTGTGCAGCCAACCTGATGAAGCACTGAAATTTTCCACACTGAGTCGAATTGCAAATTCATTTGCTTTTTCACAAAGCATTGGGCCGCTAATAGGAATGCTGGTTGGTTGGTTGGTTGGTTTAAAGATTAAAGGGACCAAACTGCATAGGTCATCGGTCCCAATAGGAATGCCTTTTGTCCTATGTTGCCTTAACCATTGCAACAAACAGTCTTCCATGTCTTCATATTTTCCGCCCTGAATGCGTGTCCACTTTCTAGTAGAAATTCCGAACACACATGCAATTTCATTTGCCCTTGCTATTATAGAATTTAAAGTAGACGCAGAAATTCCTAATTCCTTGGCAATATTCACTCGCTTTCAATTACTATTTTCCCTCACAACTCTCAAAATTCATAGCTTTTCAGCGATAGTAATGATTTTCTTTTTCCTTCCACTCATGTTACCAGTTCTCAAAATAATTAGAAATACAGTAATACGGTACTATTGCCTATACAGTATGAGGTGTGATGTGTTTTGGGATTCCCAAGTAACATGCAACAATTCTTGTCCAATTGTGCCCTAGTTTGGCAGAAGCCGTGTAATTTCAGGGAAACAAATGGGTACTACACCTACTACCAACCTTCCCTACAGCTATCACCACTGCCATAATAGTAAGCTTCATACGTTATACTGTGCTTTCCAATACTGTACAGTCTCTGTATAACATTTGGTTTTTGTGATGACTCTATTAATGCAGTTTATACTGTTGTTGCATATCTGTGAATCTGTAAAACAATCTCAAGTTTGTCACATTAAAAATTAAGTGTTAGTTGGATTCGGATGCTCGCAACAAAGTGATTTTGTAGTTGGTGCTGTGTTAATAGATGCAGCTTAGGCCAGCATTATACTATCAAATTTGCCTTGACAATGGTCTTTGACATGGCGCAAAAGGGGGTATTACACTGTCATCAAATATTTCGTCAAAGTTCTTTCATAATGGCTAACAACGGCTTAATACTATTCTCTGCAGTTCAATTTTACTTACAGCATGGGTGGTGCAGTGTGCTGATGTTGGCAACACCATCTTCATGTAATGCAAATGTTTTGTTATGAAATGTTCATTTTACGAGTATAACTAATTTACTGAGCGGACAAGGGTATTTACAAGAACCTGTCCACCATAGAGCAAGAACAGATTTAAGTATTTACTTTGTAGTGAAATGAATTCCCAGCTATGAATGGTTGTTGCCAACATCAGCACACTACACCACCGATGCTGTAAGTAAAATTATACCTGGTATGCAGTTGCGTGCACTGCAATTGCATTGTCATTGCATTTGCAAGAGAAGCAGAAGAAAAGGAAACCTATTGGGTGAAGCCATGGACTTCACACTAAGATGCGAAAGATATGCATCAAAATTTGCTACGGGAGCTGTAAGTCGAGGATGTAAAGTCGCATGAAAATCCCTTTTGGAATGGACAAGAGTACATTTCAATATGTGGTCTACTGCGATTTCTAGCTACTCTAGTTTGCAGTACTAGTGTAGCGCTCTAATGCTGCAGTGTACATTTATAATGGTCTTTGACATGGCGCAAAAGGGGGTATTACACTGTCATCAAATATTTCGTCAAAGTTCTTTCATAATGGCTAACAACGGCTTAATACTATTCTCTGCAGTTCAATTTTACTTACAGCATGGGTGGTGCAGTGTGCTGATGTTGGCAACACCATCTTCATGTAATGCAAATGTTTTGTTATGAAATGTTCATTTTACGAGTATAACTAATTTACTGAGCGGACAAGGGTATTTACAAGAACCTGTCCACCATAGAGCAAGAACAGATTTAAGTATTTACTTTGTAGTGAAATGAATTCCCAGCTATGAATGGTTGTTGCCAACATCAGCACACTACACCACCGATGCTGTAAGTAAAATTATACCTGGTATGCAGTTGCGTGCACTGCAATTGCATTGTCATTGCATTTGCAAGAGAAGCAGAAGAAAAGGAAACCTATTGGGTGAAGTCATGGACTTCACACTAAGATGCGAAAGATATGCATCAAAATTTGCTACGGGAGCTGTAAGTCGAGGATGTAAAGTCGCATGAAAATCCCTTTTGGAATGGACAAGAGTACATTTCAATATGTGGTCTACTGCGATTTCTAGCTACTCTAGTTTGCAGTACTAGTGTAGCGCTCTAATGCTGCAGTGTACATTGATAAAAATAATATCAGAATCATTTGAAGCTATTTATAATGCACTGAAGGAGGAATATGTGAAGGCAAATAAATTTAATATGTACTGCAGTCATGAAAAATTTTTGTTTCCACAGAAGTTATAGATTTTCTCCTTTATATTCTCGGGGTATAGCCTGGCTGTACCTCACCTCTAACGGCATCCGCAGTTTCTTTATAACTCTCACTATTTTTATTCTGTTTTTGTATTTGGGATGTCGTAAGCTACACAGTGCTTCATCTGCCTCGAATATTTCTATCAGTTTTGTTATATATGTGACACACCATGTAAATTTGAAAGTCATATTGATAAACATTGTGTGTCAGACAGCTGCAGCGATGCTAGCACTCCAAGAGGTTGATTTCTCCATGCAGTAAATATAAGATGAACACTTCCTTTGATCAAATCTAAAGCAGGGCAATAGATTTGACCAAAGAAAATTTGACCAATGCCTAACTTTGACAATGCTCCTTATTACATTGTCAAATTTTATTATAGTCTAATATCGGCCTTACCAATCCCCTTCTCGGCAATCCATTCTGAAATACTGTATCATAACTTGTACACACTGTGGATATTTTTCCGGGGAGGGAGGGACCACGTATAAGTGAAAAATTAATAAGTGAATTTTTACTGTTTTCACAGATCAAACTGTTGCTCCAGAGGTCAGTGTTTTTACATTGTTCAATAGATTGATGTAGGAATTGTGGCACATTTACAGATAAGGCTTTGGCTATTGAGGTTTCATATGAATTTATGTTGAACAATCCCAAAGGGTAGGGCATATCAGACAATACTTGTGTTCTAATAGGCTCGAGATTTCTCGATGCGCAGATGTGCTCCATACAGTATTGACCTCACTTGAACAGTCGTATGACATTTGACTTGCAGCACTAGTGAAAGGGGTACTGTGAACTAGTTTCTACAAAAATCTACTGCTGTGTCAAAATTGACAATTTTTTTAAACACAGGAGAAAATAACATTAAATTCTTATCAACTTGCAAACTTTTGTCGTATTTGAACAGATTTGAAATAAAGCTCTGCAAACATGTATGGATACTGTATGCATACATTTATGTTGCTTTTTAAGAAAAGGTAACATTCATTCAAAGATGAAAATATTGTTCTTCAAAAAGCATTACATGAATCTAAACTGAAATCAGTATTTTATTTGGTTATGTGAAACTAATGAGTTACCAGGTGAATTGCAAATGAGAAATTTGGTCTCTGTACATTTATTAGAATACCGGACGAGCACCAGAGCATAGGACTGGAATGTATTGAGACAGGGGTATCACGAGGGTGGTGGGCCAATGCAACAACCGATGACAGCACCAGGGAGGAGGGTGCCATTACCATTTATGTGTTTCCATGAGGAGACCAGTCCCAGTGCAGAGACGAGGCTGGAACCACCGGTGATGATGGCTGAGGCAACAATGCCAAGTGGGCCGATGGATGCGGCCCAACTGGAACATCAGGTAGTGGCAACAGACCCAAGGCCGGAGATGGACCGGCACCTCGCACTGGAACCCCAGGGCATTGCATGTGGAGAAGACAGCCAGTGAGATGGGGCGCCTCCGCATTAGGGGACAGCGGGCTCAAGGAGTAGGCAGCAGTGTGGACTGTGGCAACGGAGGCTGCACCCACGAAACAGTAGCTTCTGGGCAGGGGGGGACGCAACTGATCAAAGTGGTGCACCACCAACTCATCAGCCATATGGATGTCACAAAGACAGCATCCCTGGCGGCAGTCAATAGTGGCCAGTATTTACTTGGGCCAGCGACCAGACCCTCACACTTAGAGCAGTGATGGTGCAAAGCGGCTGGACAAAACCAACCATGGGAGGTGCAGCTTAGGCCACAGAAGGTGCAGGAGCATGTGCAGCTGCCAGCCATGAAGCAACTCTGCCAGGCTCCACAACAGGTCATTCAGAACCGTCAGCATATCGGTGAGCTAGGACCGTGCCAAGGCCATACTGTGAGGCATAAGTCGCCAGAACTATGTGCTGGTCTGGAGAGAATGTAACTAAACGATGAGCCGAGAGTAGTTTGGATTTCAGTGTTTGAAAAGCATGTTTGCAGCCTGGGCTCCAGCAAAAGGGTACAATCTTGTGTAACAAGGCATGCAACCGGTGGGCCAATGTTGCCATCCCTGGCAGTAATTTATAGTAGTAGGCTATCTTCCCTACGAAGGCCTGAAGCTCCTTGCGGATGAGGGGCAAGGCACAGATGTAACAGCAGAGGTGTGGTCTGGAAGAGGCGAACTCCATCCTGCGTGACTTCGAATCTCAAACAAACAATAGAGGGCTGAAAAAAAACAAAGATTTCATCTGTGGACTGTAAGACAGAAAACAAAGTGCACAAATTTTTCAAGTGTCCACCTGAGGAGGAGCTCATAATAACAGTATCATCCAGTTAATTAACCTGGGACAGATATAGTCAGTTGCTCTAACAATTGTTAGAAAATAGCAGGGGCACTAGCCCCATTAGAAGGAAGGCGCAAATATTGATACAGGCCAAAAGGCGTATTCAAAACCAGAACTTGCTGAGACACTTTTTTTCCTCAGGAACCTGCAGATACTCTTCAGACAAATCAAGTTCAGAAATGTACTGGCCACTTGGTATTTTCATTCTGCCTGGCGTGGGAGAAGATATGTATTGACAACCGAATGCACACAGACAGTAGAACTGAAGTTGCCCCAGAGGCGAAGTTTCCCCGATGGCTTCCGTACAACCAGCGGAGATGACCATTCACTAGCGATAACAGGTTGCACAACCTGTAGAGATTGAATTCAGTTAAATTCTGCTTTCACTTGATCTTTCAGGGCGTCAGGAATAGGGTGTGCATGACAAAATTGAGGCCAAGCTTTGGACTTCAAAGAAATACGAGCAGAAAAATTCATAGGACATCCTATGCCATCTGTAAACAAGTCCGAAAACTCCTTGCACAGTGTTTCCAGGTGAGAGTATGATACAAGATAAGACACAAGATGAACTGCATCAGTGACAGGAAATCCAAATGCCTGAAATGTGTCCATCCCATACAAATTCTCAACACCGACATCAGCAACCACCAAAAATCCTATGGAATGGACCCACTGACTTGTAAGAGGCAGATGCCACAAATTGTTCCAACAGCACAATGTTCTGTTTGTTATAATTGAACAACTTCTACGTGACCAAAGTCAACGGCGGCGAGCCTAAACTCGCATGCCTTTCAGAATTCAATAATGTTACTGCAGCACTTGTGTCAACCTTTAGCTGGAGCACTTGACAAAAAACACTTAACTTGGTAAACAGCTTGGGAGAAGTCACAAGGTTTGGAGTCCGGCTGGTTACGTCCATGTTCATGTTCTGAGTAACCTTCAGGGATCAACACATGGAGGCGCTGTGGTCTTTCTTCTGGCAAGCATTACAATTAGCCTAGCGCTTAGGGCATGCGAAAAGTTCATGCAGGACAAGACGGAAACAGAGAAGGCTCACACTGCCACAGTGGCTGTCGTGGCTGCTCAAGCTGGCCTTGGTTTACTCAGCTCGGGACGCGCATTTTTACCACTGCCACTGCCTCTTCCTCATGCCAGCTATCTGTTGTCCTAGTGGACCCATCTTGTGACACTACTGCCACATTGCCCCTCGCAAACGTTTGGTCACCCACTGCCCAAGAAACTTCAAAAGATAGTGCTACGTGGAAAACTTTTGCCGACAGGGGTTTATCACAGAGTAAAGCCTTCTGGTGCACTTCCTTGTCCGGAGCTAAACAGATAACTGCATCCTGCACCTTAGAGTCTGCATAAGAGTCATTATGGGCATCAGTAATGACCTAACACTTATGGCTAAGGCCATGAAGTTTGACTGATGAGGACCTGTATGACCAGTTCGATTTCTTGCGGCATCGGTAGAATTCAACTTTCGCCACTATGACATGCATTCGTTTGCGATGGTAGTTGGACAATAAACTGCACGTGCAATCAAAAGTAAGAGCTACTGGTTCTTGTAAATGGGCTTAGGTTGAATCTGCAACAGGAAAATGGCTTTGCACAAATCCGAGTCTGTCACACTGAAGGCTGTTCTGAGTATTTTGTCGTAACCTTTCCAGTACTCAGCTGAATCATCATGCAGAGAAAAAGTGGGTGGATAGACCGGTGGAATAGTACCCTGTCTTGTTAATCGATGCCTACAGACTGGTCATTGACAAAATAAGCTGTTGGATCAGAGCCATAGTATTGCATGCGTAATGACGAAACCTGATGAAACTGTACTTAAAAAAGACTGCACACATGGAAACTGTTATGTTATCGTTGCCATTATGTAGTAGCCAAATAAGACAGTAACTGATCCAAGTGATACAAATATGGCTTTATTCATAAACCTCTGAAGAATAACAGAGATAATCCTCTTCTGGCTCGACACATAACAGGACAAAAGAACTGTACAGAAGGTGCAACATAAGCGATACACAGAAAAATTGATGTGAGTGGTAGAAACAAAAAGAATATAGCGATAATGAATCAGTGCTGCTCTGTGATTATATAGGCCTGAGCTGCTGGTAGACGGCACGATGAAGACCCTGCTGTGTGCACGCTTCCTGCAGGTGGCTGCTAGTGGCCGGCCTTTGATGATACAGTTGGCAGTTGATTAGGCACTCACGCACAACAATGCTACGCTCAGTGTGCTCACACTCAAGTGCACTAGTAGCAGATACAGCGGTCTTCCTCATCTGTGCCTTAAGGAGTGTGTTCACTAACAAGTAATCTTCCACAAGTTTTTTATAGAGCTACTTCTCGCAGTTCTCTGACATGTAAATACCCCCAGCAAGACAGCTTTTGCTAGTATCCTCAATGACCAGGAGTAGTGCTACAAGTCAGTGGAAACAGTTTGTTGCATCTTATTGTAGTTTCTTGCCAGTTGCTGTAAGCTTTTCTGAAACTTAGAGAAAATTTTTTGTTCAAAACTGATATAAAAATGCCAGTAATAATAAAGAAAAACCATCTTCATCTGCAAATCGTGATTTTATCAAAATGCACAGTGCATTTCAAGTCCTGTGGACTCATCTTCAGCTACTTTGACAGTCTGCATCAACTTTACATATTGTTTAATTCTGGGCCTGGCAAGATCACATTGTTATATTACAAAATGCAACATTATGAAATGTAAGATTATAAAATTATGATAAATTGAAAAGTAACTTACTGTTTCTAGTAGTAGGTGTATAATTCTGGAGAATGTTTATGTACAAATACAAACTTTCTATTAAACAGCAGATCTGTATCAATATTTTGACACAACAATTTTTTGAACACAGTTCAAAACGAGTCAAAGAATCTTGACAGTGAAATTGCTGCATTTTTACAAATACACAGATGATATTTACAAGGTGTTACTGTTATAACTTCAAGTTGAACAAATATATTTCAAGGACTACGCCATACTTGAAAGTCACAGATCAAGTAAACAGAGGAAGACGTGTGTCACTTTAACAGTCAACTCATAACTGACTCCGAGTCTAGTGGCCGCTGGCTGGCTGGCCGCTTAGGTGGCACTGCTGCTGCATGGCTGGCAGACAGCGCCGCATGTAGAGGACACGCGTTACTGCGCGGCGGCACTTTGAAAGATCAGCGAGTCACAACAGTTACATTATTATTTATATAGATGTCCTTGATAATACAAATATCTGTGAATGTGGTGAATGTGCCTATATTTTGTGAAATGGTTACATTATTAAATACTCATTTCTGCAGGAAAAAGTAAACTTTTAAAATTACGGAGAAAATGGTGACTGCTAAAGTCTGTTTGTTCATTCAACAAGTTTCAGAAGATTTTTCTTTATGTAACATTATTTGTAATTGTTCTAGCGGGTCAAGTTTTTTTACCATTGTTTTATGTGCAGAGTACAGCTAAGCTGTTATGGATGTCACTTATTGGTACCTTTTAAGGTACACGTGGCTGAAACTGGTTATTTTTTATTATTATGAAAGTAATACAGCTTCAGAAGAAAATCTGAAAACAATGGATAAAGTTTTATAAAATGTCAATGGTAAAAATGGGCCGAAAAACACACCACTGGAACAACAAACATAGATAATTGGCACCACCTGCTAAGGAAGTTCTAAATGGTTTTGCTGAGTACTTCATTTCATAAGAAGGGAAAGTAGAATGACAATACAAGCATTTTTAAATGTTAGTGTAAACATAATAGCATTAAATTTGCAATAAAAATAATAAATATTGTTTGTAGAATTCACAGTAATTAAAAGGCCATCTCTTGATGACCTTATATTTAAATCCCATTTTCCAGCACTTGATTAATCAATAGACAAGATACGTTGAAAACTTATACAAGGTATTCTCAGAAAGTCTTTAATTTGAATGGAGTCATCTGATTTTTATTTCATTTATGTTAATACCTCTGCAAGTGCATGCAGAAGTTACTTGCAAAAGTTACACACTGGTGGACACACCTTTAAACATCTACTCCACTCCTGAGTTATACACTGAATGGAAAAGGGTTGTGATCAGATCCCATGTACCATACTGCTTACAGAAGATCTTTAAATTTTGAGGAGCTGAAATGAGGACCATTGTCAGAAACTATTGTGTGTTGGGGAAAAAGTTGTAGGTATTGTCCAGAATGCGTTGTGTGTGATAATTGCGGATATGTGGCTAATGTAAGAGAAATTGGAGAGTGAATCTGCTACCAAGAGCAACATTGTTCCCTTGAATGAATGGCCCTTGAAATCAGTATTCATCCTTCACCAGCACTGCTTTGTCTTTGGACCAACATGAGAATGCAGTTCCTGGCCCACTTAGTTTTACACCCAGTCATTGCAGGCTTGTACAGTTACGTAAATGTCACAGTCAGTCGCACACCCATAGATAAGGCACCTTTGTGTCATCCCTCAATGTGATTGATGGAGCAATTTGTAATATTCCCTTATCCTCCAAGATACGTGTACCAGTTTCATAGGGTGTCACCCCAAGACAAATTGTAGTATGTATTGCTTGAATATTGAGGTCTCATCAGTTGATTAATGAGTGAAGCACTGCGATACAACTAGACCTTCCTATTTTTATTACAGTTTTTTTCACAGTCTTTATATACCGCACCACTAAACAAATGCTGTATATTTACAAGGAGCATGTTACAGAGAGTGATTCTAACATTAACCACAAGCATGTCAGGCTAAGACAACTGGCGGTGAAAGTTCACACAATAGAACTCGAATAGAAGTGACACTTATGTGCAGTGCCAGTTGCCATGCATAAGTTCGTGTACTGTTGACCCAGAATCATCTACTTCCTGCCTTATTGTTACAAATGAGTATGGTATGCTCTCCTGTGCTGTATTACAATTATGGAGCTCAGGCTAAATATCTTACATCTCCTAAGAGAAGAAATTTAAGTTTTTTTAAATCGTTTTTTGATTTTTTAAAAAAGAATATCAAACATTTTACTAAAATTGCAGGATAGATAATTTCATAATTTGTAAATGTTCATGAATATTGTTAAGTTATTCTTGTGAGAGATTGCTCTAAAATACATTACACAAAATCCTAATTCAGTAAATACATTTTTTAAATAAATGAGGATATGAAAAATTACTCTCACTATATGCATTTCATCCTGTGTAGGTTAAGTTTCTGAAGTAGTCAGAAGTATGTACAGTACATTAGATAAAGTTTTTCTGCTTTTGTATGTACAAATGCTCATGTAATTGGATATTAGTATTCCTATTTACACAGCCAGCATAGTTTCATATGAAAAATATTACTTTCATCTTGTGCAAATATCCTAATGAAAAACAATAATTACATTTGTGTTATCCTCAGATGGCTCGTAATATACTCAGCACATAGTAAAAAGTACATGATGCAAATTAAGAAACTTTTCTTCACTCATTACAAATAAAAAAGACCTTTCCATGTTCAGACATGTACACAGTATCCTTCAAAAGTTACCACCAGTTTTGAGCTATTGTTCAGTCATAGAGAATGCAAGAAAATTTACTCTAGTTCCTTTCAGAATCTGCCTTGAATAAGTAAGAAACACCTGTAGTGTTCAGTATACCTGCACGGAGAGTCAGCTTAATGACCCTTACTTAGGTGTACACTATAAAAGAAAGAAACAATAGTAAATCAAAAAGATACCATCTGTGACTACAAATTAAGTAAGTGCACATGTTGACAAACTCCTAACAAGACAAACAAAATATATTGATAGCAATATATATATATATATATATATATATATATATATATATATATATATATATATATATGGTTATAATAGAGGGAAACATTCCACGTAGGAAATATTCCTTTTTTCCCCCTAAGGTAAGTCTTTCCGCTCCCGGGATTGGAATGACTCCTTACCCTCTCCCTTAAAACCCACATCCTTTCGTCTTTCCCTCTCCTTCCCTCTTTCCTGATGAGGCAACAGTTTGTTGCGAAAGCTTGAATTTTGTGTGTATGTTTGTGTTTGTTTGTGTGTCTGTCGACCTGCCAGCACTTTCATTATATATATATATATATATATATATATATATATATATATATATATATTTTACACACATTTTACAGCACTGTATCCATGTGGTTTTGTTTTTATTTTTATTGAACACAGCGAAATCTTTACAACTTGTGCACTTCACTTGAAAGAAATAAACAAAAGATTTTTCCCTAATCCCCCTCCCCTATACTAATTATGCTACTGTCACTTCACATGTAAATTTCTTAATGTCAGGGGCCCTGAGTAGGACTAACAGAACCTCAAAGTTAAAGGTCACTGAAGGTAAACTGACCTTGTATATACGTTTCCGGCATAACTTCATGCTTCCTTGAACGTCATCTCACTTAAAAGACTTTGCTGTCTCTCAGCACTCCCCCTCTCCCCTGTCATGACGTCATGTATGGGGAATGTAGCAGGTGCAGTCACAGTTGGAGGTCAGTCCCACATTCCGATGCAACATTTAAAAAATAAATAAAATAAAGCCTATGTCAGAACATTTGTCATAGCTGCCCCATGCGTTTGTTATCACAAGAGTATGAAAAAACTGATCTAGTCCTCACCTATTCTGCGAAATAATAACTCATACACCACTCAAGCACAGAGTTTCTTGACACAGTCAAACATGTTCATGATTTTTTTTAAAATCGTGTCCCTTCGAAATGCACAGTCCACAAAATAAGCACTTACTTCTAGAACTTCAGTTGAACACTAGCAGTCTCTTACAAACTTACATATTACATAAATTATTCATCCACATAATTCACCTTCTGCAAATATGTTTACACCTCACTAGCTTATTCAGTATTCTCATTTGTACTTTTCTACCATCGTCTTTCTTTGAATCGAGTTGTTGTACTACTGGAGCCATATGCAACTTCTATTTCATTCCTTGAAAAGCTTTCTCCTGTTTCTTTTCTACAGCCATTAGGTATCCTTTCGTAATATATTTGTCAAAGGCAAATCTGCTGCATTTCAGCCATCCAAGAATTTACTAAAATACCCTCAGAGACCAAGAAAAGCTTTTAGTTGTTTCTGGCATTGTATTGATGGAAAAAATGTTTACAGCAGACAGCTTAGATGGATCCAGTTCAGTTCCCCTTGGTGAGATTATATGCTCTAAAAATTTTATTTGCTGCTTTGCATTTCTAATTAGGGGAAGGCCACAGACACAATCAACAGATTTGGCTGATATTTGGCAAATCGCTTGTGTGCAATCTAAAATACAGCAGAACGCTTAAGATACTCCCCCCCCCTCCCCCCATACACACACACACACACACACACACACACACACACACACACACCATCTGTTCGTGAAATTCATTGTGCATATTTGGCTCACAATAGACCGTTGCAACTGCTGACTATGTACCTGTAAGATAAATGCTGTTCAACAAAAGTGTTGCTGATGGAGCGACCAAGGCATATCTGGCTGGGGAGGAGGGAACCTGTGTTCGATTCCAAATACATTCTGCACCCACCCCCCTCCCCGCCCCGTATTGACATTGGAAGGAAAGGCGGGTTAATAAGGAATAATAATAAGATGTTGTTGTTGTTGTTGTTGTCTTCAGTCCTGAGACTGGTTTGATGCAGCTCTCCATGCTACTCTATCCTGTGCAAGCCTCTTCATCTCCCAGTACCTACTGCAACCTACATCCTTCTGAATCTGCTTAGTGTATTCATCTCTTGGTCTCCCTCTATGATTTTTACCCTCCATCCTGCCCTCCAATACTAAATTGGTGATCCCTTGATGCCTCATAACATGTCCTATCAACCGATCCTTTCTTCTAATCAAGTTGTGCCACAAACTCCTCTTCTCCCCAATTCTATACAATACCTCCTCATTAGTTATGTGATCTAACCATCTAATCTTCAGCATTCTTCTGTAGCACCACATTTTGAAAGCTTCTATTCTCTTCTTGTCCAAACCATTTATCGTCCTTGTTTCATTTCCATACATGGCTACACTCCATACAAATACTTTCAGAAACAACTTCCTGAGATTTAAATCTGTAGTTGAAGTTAACAAATTTCTCTTCTTCAGAAACGCATTCCTTGCGATTGCCAGTCTACATTTTATATCCTCTCTACTTCGACCATCATCAGTTATTTCACTCCCCAAATAGCAAAACTCCTTTACTACTTTAAGTGTCTCATTTCATAATCTAATTCCCTCAGCATCACCCAAGTTAACTTGACTACATTCAATTATCTTCATTTTGCTTTTGTTGATGTTCATCTTATATCCTCCTTTCAAGACACTGTTCATTCCGTTCAACTGCTCTTCCAAGTCCTTTGCTGTCTCTGACAGAATTACAATGTCATCGGCGAACCTTAAAGTTTTTATTTCTTCTCCGTGTATTTTAATACCTACTCCAAATTTTTCTTCTGTTTCCTTTACTGCTTGCTCAGTATACAGGTTGAATAACATCGGGGAGAGGCTACAACCCTGTCTCACTCCCTTCCCAACCACTGCTTCCCTTTCATGTCCCTCGACTCTAATAACTGCCATCTGGTTTCTGTACAAATTGTAAATAGCCTTTCGCTCCCTGTATTTTACCCCTGCCACCTTCAGAATGTGAAAGAGAGTATTCCAGTTAACAGTGTCAAAAGCTTTCTCCAAGTCTACAAATGCTAGAAACATACGTTTGCCTTTTCTTAATCTAGCTTCTAAGATGAGCTGTAGGGTCAGTATTGCCTCACGTGTCCCAACATTTCTACGGAATCCAAACTGATCTTCTCCAAGGTTGGCTTCTACCAGTTTTTTCCATTCGTCTGTAAAGTATTCGCGTTAGTATTTTGCAGCCGTGACTTATTAAACTGACAGTTCGGTAATTTTCACATATCTCAACACCTGCTTTCTTTGGGATTGGAATTATTGTATTTTTCTTGAAGTCTGAGGGTATTTCGCCTGTCTCATACGTCTTGCTCACCAGGTGGTAGAGTTTTGTCAGGACTGGCTCTCCCAAGGCTGTCAGTAGTTCTAATGGAATGTTGTCTACTCCCGGGTACTTGTTTCGACTCAGGTCTTTCAGTGCTCTGTCAAACTCTTCACGCAGTATCATATCTCCCATTTCATCTTCATCCACATCGTTTTCCATTTCCATAATATTGCCCTCAAGTACATCACCCTTGTATAGACTCTCTATATACTCCTTCCACCTTTCTGCTTTCCGTTCTGTGCTTAGAATTGGGTTTCCATCTGAGCTCTTGATATTCATACAAGTGGTTCTCTTTTCTCCAAAGGTCTCTTTAATTTTCCTGTAGGCAGTATCTATCTTACCCCTAGTGAGATGTGCCTCTACATCCTTACATTTGTTCTCTAGCCATCCCGGCTTAGCCATTTTGCACTTCCTGTCGATCTCATTTTTGAGACGTTTGTATTCCTTTTTGCCTTCTTCACTTACTGCATTTTTATATTTTCTCCTTTCATTAATTAAATTCAATATTTCTTCTGTTACCCAAGGATTTCTACTAGCCCTCATCTTTTTACCTACTTGATCCTCTGCTGCCTTCACTACTTCATCCCTCAAAGCTACCCATTCTTCTTTTACTGTATTTCTTTCCCCAATTCCTGTCAGTTGTTCCCTTATGGTCTCCCTGAAACTCTGTACAACCTCTGGTTTATCCAGGTGCCATCTCCTTAAATTCCCACCTTTTTGCTGTTTCTTAAGTTTTAATCTACAGGTCATAACCAATAGATTGTGGTCAGAGTCTACATCTGCCCCTGGAAATGTCTTACAATTTAAAACCTGGTTCCTAAATCTCTGGCTTACCATTATATAATCTGTCTGAAACCTGACAGTATCTCCAGGCTTCTTCCATGTATACAATCTTCTTTTATGAATCTTGAACCAATTGTTAGCTATGATTAAGTTATGCTCTGTGCCAAATTCTACCAGGCGGCTTCCTCTTTCATTTCTTAGCCCCAATCCATATTCACCTACTACGTTTCCTTCTCTTCCTTTTCCTACTATCAAATTCCAGTCACCCATGACTATTAAATTTTCATCTTCCTTCACTATCTGAATAATTTCTTTTACCTCATCGTACATTTCTTCAATTTCTTCTTCATCTGCAGAGCTAGTTGGCATACAAACTTGTACTACTGTAGTAGGTGTGGGCTTCGTGTCTATCTTGGCCACAATAAAGTGTTCACTATGCTGTTTGTAGTAGCTTACCCGCACTCCTATTTTTTAATTGATTATTAAACCTACTCCTGCATTACCCCTATTTGATTTTGTATTTATAGCCCTGTATTCACCTGACCAAAAGTCTTGTTCCTACTGCCACCGAACTTCACTAATTCCTACTATATCTAACTTTAGCCTATCCATTTCCCTTTTTAAATTTTCTAACCTACCTGCCCGATTAAGGGATCTGACATTCCATGCTCCAACCCGTAGAAGGCCAGTTTTCTTTCTCCTGATAACGACATCCTCTTGAGTAGTCCCCACCCGGAGTTCCGAATGGGGGACTATTTTACCTCCGGAATATTTTACCCCTAGAGAACGCCATCATCATTTAACCAATACAGTAAAGCTGCATGCCCTCCGGAAGAATTACGGCTGTAGTTTCCCCCTGCTTTCCCCTGTTCACAGTACCAGCACAGCTAGGCTGTTTCGGTTAGTGTTACAAGGCCAGATCAGTCAATCATCCAGACCGTTGCCCCTGCAACTACTGAAAAGGCTGCTGCCCCTCTTCAAAAGGTTGCTGCCCCTCTTCAGGAACCACATGTTTGTCTGGCCTCTCAACAGATATCCCTCCGTTGTGGTTGCACCTATGGTATGGCTATCTGTATCGCTGAGGCATGCAGGCCTCCCCATCAATGGTAAGGTCTATGGTTCATGGAGGGGGGGAGGGGGGTATAATAAGATAGGCCAATAAATTTTTTCAAACACATTGGATTAACAATTAATTATAATAACTGTACTGCAGTGGCTGGAACAACGCACCGCAGGCCTCTGTTATGATTGCATTTGGGGGGGCATGGCACTCACTGCAGTGGGACAGGACAGTGCCTTCTCTCTGCAACTGTCCCCAGCTATGGCTGTTGGCGTCAGTGACTCAAGGTCTCTGAGTCTGGCCCTGATCATGGTATTTATGGAAGCAGTGTCCTTGGGCGATGACAACAGTGCATTATCACAGGGCACCCCAGGTAATGACTCCCATTACAGGCAGCTGCCTCCTGACACTGACAATAGTGACGGTGGTCACTACAGGGACAGCATGAGTCTGGTGCTTTATGATGACTGTGAAGATACTGACAACTCCGAACTGGTAGCAGTGCCGAGTGACACAGGCGCTGTTTCAGTTCAGTGCCTTATAACGGTCAATGATTAGTTGACTGCGGTCCTTAAATACGGCTTTCTGCCACTGATGTTTGCGATTCTTTCTCCCCAGTAGGTCAGTGAAATATTCTAGTGTTGCTCAGCTATCATAACTGACCGATTACTACCCACAATGTTGACACCTCGGCATGTGGCGAGCTGCTTCTCGTCATGTCCTCTGCTGGTTGGTGACACAGTGTTCTCCTTCATGTTGCTTAACTTGGTGCTCCACCAACCCACTTGCATCACGGTACCATACCACTGAGCTGCGCAACAGAATGTAACATGTACAACTTCTGGCTTCAGTATTCCTTCGTATTTTGACTAACTACATTACTATAAAACACCTACCTTTAACTAACTTAATCGCTCTAATCATTTGATCCTCTACACTCACCATCTAGGAAAATATGCATTTGCGGACCCCGTATATGATGGTGAAAAATTCTCAATATTCAGTTATCTGTCGATCTTTAGTGTATTGCGAATCATCAACTTTAGGGGTGGTTTTCTCAAAACCAGAGGGGCAACGAGCCAAAGTATCTTAGAGGCTTTTATTTTAGGTTGTACACAAGCGACCTGCCAATTATGAGGAAAATTGGTTGCCCATGTCTGAGGCCTTCATCTTGTAGGTTCAGTGTCACTCTCACATTTCTGATATATTTGTAGTACTTCTCCTGTGATGGGCAGATGTTATTTCTATGTCACTGTTGACACAATGATATTATCAATAAAATTTATCACCTTTCTTAACTTCTTCTTCCAGTACTTGATGTAATGCCATTATAAACACCAGTAGCATGGGCTGTTAAAGAAAAATAGTATGTATTAGCAACTGTTAGGATCCAGTCACAGCCACTAATAGCTGCTCATTAAATCCATACTAGTTAAGACGTGTACACTTTTGACATGTTGCAGTAGTTCCTCCATATTCTTAAGCTGACCTCATTGTGGCACGATTATTTTACTTATTTCTCACGCATCAATGACTAGACGTAGCTACCATCCTTTTACAACTGCGTGTAGTGGATTACAGTACCCACTCTCTGATCTCTCAGTGATATCTTCTTTTAACAATATGGAAGGGATAGATTGGTACTCACCACGTAGAGAAGGCTTTGAGTTGCAGGCAGGTACAATGAAAAAGACTGTTAAAAGAATTAAGATTTCAAACAAAGTCCTTCTTCCAAAATAGAAAACACACACAGTCACACATGTACACAATTCACAGACTCCTGGCCACTGGACACTGGAGCTTGATTGCATGTGCATCTGATGTGAGCAGCAATCTGTGGATGCAGTGGGGGCTAGGAGGATGCATGGATCGGAGGAGGGTAGCAGGGTAGGGGTGGTTGAAGATACTGTGCCGCCAATGGGAGTGTGCAGGGATGTGGTGGGGGCAACATAGAGCTGCTAGATTGGTGTTTGGGGGTTTTTGCAGCGGGGGAGGGGGGGGGGGGGTAGAGGAGAGAAGGGGAAAAGTAGTAGCTGTGTTGGTCGAATAGAGGGATAGAAGGTCTATGTAGTGTTAGAGGGGGAGCAGGGAAGGGGATCGGTGATGGAGGACAGGGACTAGCGAAGGATGCCAGAGGGTGTTGTGGAATGAAATAAATGTTGCGAGTGAGAGACTATCTGTTTATTCTTTATATGAGTGGCATTTGCGTGAAAAGGCCTTAACGGCAAGATACTGACACAAATTGTGTGCAGAAGAATGGAAAGACAAGTAAAGGCTGTACATAAATAAATAAATAAATGCCGTGTGAAGAGGGCCTCCCGTCGGGTAGACCGCTTGCCTGGTGCAAGTCGTTCGATTTGACACCACTTCGGCGACTTATGCGTCGATGGGGATGAAATGATGATAATTAGGACAACATAACACTCAGTCCATGAATGGACAAAATCTCCGACCCAGCTGGGAATCAAACCCAGGCCCTTAGGATTGACAGTCTGTCGCGCTGACCACTCAGCTACTGAGGGCGAACAAGGCTGTCATTAGGGATGACCAGTTTGGGTTCCAGAGAAATTTTAAACATGTGATGCAATACTGTCCTTATGACTGCTACACTGAGGCAGCCAGTGCATAGTATGTACTAATATTAGGAATATCACTCTTCTCCTATGTACTATGATTCAGATCTTTCCACATATAATGCTACCTTAACAATGTGAATCTTTTCCTAATATAATACCTCCCCTTTTAATCAATGCATATCATTCATTTGACACAATTTAATGATACAGGAGTTTCATCATTCGTTTTGAGAAAAAACCTATCCCCTTCACCTAATTTATTTCTTAGCTGATGTAGAATTTTGTTAACCTATGTGTCCAGTGTACTAATTAAAGTACACCTGTGCATATCTGGTTTACCATAAAAGTTGGAAAAATTGTACCCAAGACACTTCTCTATTGTTTTCTTTCTTCTCTGTCAATAGATGCTAAAATTTGGCCCGTATCAGTACTAGTTGACATTCTTCAGTCTCCCCCTCCCATTGTTTTCACTTTCTCATCTTCCATACCATGTAGCTATCTTTTAACTTGGTTGTTTTGTGTTTCTTGTTACTTAACTTAGAAACCTTAAAGAATTTGTAACTTCCCTTGGCTCCAGTATTCCACAGTTTTGTATGTATTTTCATTAATAAATTTATCCAGCAGCATTTTCTAGTGACTGTAATCTACTTAGCTTCAGCAGCTGAGGATTTAAGCTGTCAACTTGTTTTGGTATGCACTTGTTTACAATATTTTATTGCCAAATCTTATTCTTTAATCCCCCTTGTAATTTTGCAACTATTTCTGTTTACAGTTCTTAACTGCTTTCTTTTTCATTCTATCACCTTTTGATCAGTTTATTCCTGAGAGAATTCAGAGAAACTACAGTTTTCAATAACTATTTACCTCCATCATATTCCTCTTTAGTGGCTCAAAATATGATTCTTTTGCAATTCATAATGCACTTATGACACTGGTTCCAAGGCCTTTTTGACGTGTGTTTCTATTTTATTCAGTTTATTACTTTAAATAGGTTACGTAGTGGCCATAGCATTTGTTCCACCCCTCACATTCTTAGGGCAATCCCTTCCTCTCGTATTAAGAGGCGGCCATTTTGACCACATGGTAGTCTACACATTGTAATAGTGGTTGAACCACTCCTGAAAGCTGAGTGCTGAAGAACCTCAGCCGCCCTCTCAGCTAAGAGCTCCTGCAGTTGTGTATTCAACAACATCAAGATACCAATCATGGCAGGCTCGTGAAGTTAACAGTTGAGAAGCAGAAGTTCACCGAGCAAAACGGCACAGTGGTTAGCACACTGGACTGCCATTGGGAGGACGTCAGTTCAAACTCGCATCCAACCCTCCTGATATAGCCTTTTTGTGATTCCCCAAAATTGCTTCAGGCAAATGCTGGGATGGTTCATTTGAAAGGGCACGGCCAACTTCCCCATCCTTCCCTAATCTGATAGGACCGAAGACCTTTGGCCCCCTCACATACACCAACAACAGCAGCAGAAGTGCACGCTCAACTCATACAAGTTGACTTCCAAGTCAGAAGAAATACTTCATGTCTCTCAAATTCAGTTGTTATTAAACACTTTTTGTAATACCTTTTCTAGCTTAAAATATCAATTTGGGTCATCCTGAATCTGGTTCCACAGCCTCCAGCTTACTCCTTAGCATCATTGGAGAATAATTTATTTCAGATTTTTACTTTGTCTTGCTTAAAATCATTATTAATTGTTCCTTTCATTTGGTATTTCTTTTGACTGTGGAATTATTCTCAGAAAAAGGTCTCGTTTAGCGTATATTCCTTAAAATTGTCAAGTAAAGATTTTGCTTGTAATTTTTATGCAACCATGCTAATGGTGAAATGAGCCTTTCAGCTTGTCTGCAATCCAAATATTAGATTATTCTTTCTTATGGAGAACAAAGACATGTAATTAACAATATGTCTAAATAACTTTGTAAATGTTCTTTACTTTTTCATAAAGTATAAAGTGCTGTATAAACTTCATTTACCATCATTTAGTTTTGATCAGCACAAAACATTTTGTATGTACATTTTTTTAGTCATAATCCCTTATAACCCACTTTTTCTTTGTGCTGGATTGCAGCCAGACTGATCATATTTGTAGTATTGTCTCCTTATCCTCACATAAACCCTAGTAATCTCTTGGCCACTGAATTCATTCCCATAAAGGACTTCAAACAGAATACCTGCAAGAATCAATACAAAATAATTCCTGCTGCTACTTAAAATTAAATTTTTTTCTCATGTATTTTAACATTTGCTAACTAAATACTTCTTAAAAAAAACTTACATGACAATTTTAGTTTTGGTCTACCAATCTGTTTCTTCATAAGCAGCATAATATAAATTGTAAGAGCATTCATAATTTGCCGCTATATTGTAGACAAGAGACTTTTAGGAGTAATGTTATTTATTTTTAAATTTAATTTTATCTTTATCAAAGCTGTGAGAGCAATAAATATGTCCTCAGTCGTAGCAAATATTAGATTCCTGCAAATGATCATAACAGTGACACTGTGAATAAATGAGCCTTGTCTTCCTGCATTTAATGCACAGCCATTTGACAGATACATTATTTGTCACAGCTGCCTACATCATACGCCAAGTTGTGGAGGGCCTTTTATACCTCCACTCTTTTGGAATTCTCCACCGAGACATGTCACTGGCAAACTTGCTCCTCAATGCTGACATGCATGTTGTAAGTAATATTTATATCTTCAGTTGTGTGATGTGCATTATATTTGTTGTATTTGTTCATAAATGAAGAACATTTTTTCCAGAAAATTGCTGACTTTGGCCTAGCTACACAGCTGACACGTCCAGATGAGAAGCACATGACTATGTGTGGTACACCAAACTACATATCTCCAGAGGTTTGTTACAAGTATTTCTTTTTTATTATTTTCTTAATATACACTGAGGTATACAGATGGCGGTACTACCATGTACACAAGATATAAAAGGACAGTGCATTGGTGGAGCTGCCATTTGTACTCAGGTGATTCATGTAAAAGGGTTTCTGATATGATTATGGCTGCATGATGGAAATTAACAGACTTTTAACATGGAATTGTAGTCGGAGCTAGATACATGTGACATTCCATTTCGGAAAACATTAGGGAATTAAATATTTTGAGATCCACACTGTCAAGAGAGTGCCAAGAATACCAAATTTCAGGCATTACCCCTTACCATGGACAATGTGTTCACTTAGTGACTGAGAGCAGTGGTGTTTGTGTAGAGTTGTCAGTGCTAACAGATGCGCAACTCTCTGTGAAATAACTGCAGAAATCAATGTATGATGCACAATGAATGTATCCATTAGGACAGCGTTGGGAAATGGGCTGTGGCGGGAGACAACTGACATGAATGCCTTTAGTAACAGTATGACTGTGCCTGGGCTTGTGACTGTGTCAGTGGGACCTAGACGACCCGGAAACTGTGGCCTAGTCAGATGAGGCCTGATTGCCGTTGGTAAGAGCTGATGGTAGGGTTTGAGCGTGGCACAGATCCCACAAAGCCTTGAACCTAAGTTGTCAACAAGGCACTATGCAAGCTGGTGCTGGCTCCATAATGGCATGGGCTGTTTCTGCATTGAATGGACTGGTTCCTCTGGTATAACTGAAGCACTCATTGTCTGGAAATTGTTATTTTCGGCTACTTGGAGACCATGTTCCCAACCAGTGATGGAACTTTTGTGAATGACAGTGTGCCGTGTTAACAGGTGACAGTTGTTGTCAGTTGGACAACATTCCGGACAATTCGAACCAATGATTTAACCACCCAGATCACCCAATGCGAATCCTACCAAACATTTATGGGAAATAATCTGGAGGACAGTTTGTGGACAAAATCCTGCACCTGCAACACTTTCACAATTATGGACGGCTAAAGAAACAGCATGGCTCAATATTTCTGTAAGTCCATGCCATGTTGAGTTGCTGCTGCATACCATTCAAAAGGAGGTGCGACACCTTATCAGGAGATATCCCATAACTTTTGTCACCTCAGGGTTGTGTGTGTGTGTGTGTGTGTGTGTGTGTGTGTGTGTGTGTGTGTGTGTGTGTTTTGCTTAAATATGTCAGTGTGTGTGGAGTAACTCATGAATTCTTAGTTATATGCCCACCAGGGGATTATTCTTTATATGCATGATGCTCCTGTCTTATATTCAGCGGCAGCGTGGTTTTCTCAGTGACTGGAGCAAACTACTTATCATATGGTATGTCATCACTCAATTTTCCATCTTTTAATTTTAACGTAATCTGCGTTGCTTCACTTTTAACTTCAAAACTTATTTGGCCTGAAGATCTGATGATTGCTGGTACCAGCCTAAACTAGCGATTTATAATTGGTAAATTACGTGGGTGCTTTCGCACGTGGCTCTGCCTTTGATCGTGTACACCTTCCGGGTTACAGGACTGGAGTAGGTGGTGGTGGGAGGGTGCATGGGACTGCCCCTGGTGTAAAACCTGTCCCCTGCACCCTCCCACCACCACCTACTCCAGTCCTGTAACCCGGAAGGTGTACACGATCAAAGGCAGAGCCACGTGTGAAAGCACCCACGTGATTTACCAACTGACCTGCCTACACTGTGAAGCTTTCTATGAGGGAATGACCAGCAACAAACTGTCCGTTCGCATGAATGGACACAGGCAGACAGTGTTTGTTGGTAATGAGGATCACCCTGTGGCTAAACATGCCTTGGTGCACGGCCAGCACATCTTGGCACAGTCTTACACCGTCTGGGTTATCTGGATACTTCCCACTAGCACCAACCTGTCAGAACTCCGGAGATGGGAACTTGCCCTCAGTATGTCCTCTCTTCCCGTTACTCACCAGGCCTCAGCCTCTGCTAATTTCAAGTGCCGCCACTCATACCTCACCTGTCATTCAACAACATCTTTGCCTCTGTACTTCCGCCTCGACTGTCATCTCTGCACAAACTCTTTGCCTTTACAAATGTCTGCTTGTGTCTGTATATGTGCGTATGGATAAGTGTGTGTGTACGAGTGTATACCTGTCCTTTTTTTCCCCTAAGATAAGTCTTTCCGCTCCCGGGATTGGAATGACTCCTTACCCTCTCCCTTAAAACCCACGTCCTTTCATCTTTCCCTCTCCTTCCCTCTTTCCTGATGAAGCAACCGTTGGTTGCGAAAGCTTGAATTTTGTGTGTGTGTTTGTGTGCCTATAAACATGCCAACGCTTTCGTTTGTTAAGTTACATCATCTTTGTTTTTAAATAATTTTGCCCATGTGGAATGTTTCCCTCTATTATATTCATATAAGTATATACTAATGTTGACAACATAACAGGAACCTTAATGCCACCACATGTAGCACATGCATTTGGACACTGGATGGTTAATACTACCAAATGCATTATGAAAAGATGTGTAATTGTTGTTACAAGGAAATAAAGGAAGATAATTAGTTAATATCTTCTTATGCAATGGCAATATATCCTTTTTTACCAGACTGAAGGGTTTTACAACTCAGGTGGTAACTAAGTTTCAAATCTTGATTGAGATTTATCCTTTGAATTAGGTATAACTCTCTCTTGCTAGCACAAGAGAGAGCTAGGAGTTGCTTGTCAATTGCCCTTTGTTTGTTTTTTGGGAAAGCAAGACTGAAAGTGTAAGTATGTGTTTAAGAAAGTGTTAATTTGTCATCTACACCGTCTGCTTTATCAGTTTCTCATTGCTTTATCAGTTTCTCGTTGCTGTTCGTCTCGTAATTTCTCTCTACACATCATGAATGGGCCATTGTTTATGTTTTTGAGGTACAGTACATTTCTTCAGTGTTCTGTGTGTAACTGATCATTATATTTTATTGTTAATTTTCAGTCATCGTGATGAAATGTATCAATGATCACCGTGATCAATTCTATTTGGCGGAGTGAGTATCAACGCTCAACATTCCCTAACATTGATTTTCTACTTAAATCTCTATACTTTATTGCAACTATCTCTTGCCGCTTTATGAAGCTTAAGATGTTTCCTGCCAGTAGCTTTTAAACTGTCAGTGAGCTTGTGCCTTTTTCTAATGCTCTCTTATGGCACAGATTTCGAACAGCTGCTCACCATGATATGCAGTAATCTGAAGGGTCTGGGACATAACTCCATTTCTTGCATTATAGCCACTCTCCCTTTTGTCTTACAGTTTCTACAGTAGCACAATATGCTGATGTAGTCATCAAGATGAATATGTTGTATTTCAGCAATTTCCACATGACCTTGTAATGTGTACAACATATACACTGATGTTCCATTGATTTTTCTTCTTTTTTTTTATGAGAAATTTATTTTTGTTAATATGACTTCTCGTGTTGGAAGGCACTAAATTCATTTCCTTTTATATTCATCGGAACAACTACTAGCAAAACAGAATATCTCAGCTTGAACCAAGCCACAAATTTTAAAGAAAATGCATTTAATGCCTGCCAATGGAACATCAGAAGCCTCATTAACAAAAAGATGAACTTCTCTTACTCATACAACAAAAGTAATAGACAAATGGAATAGCAGCAGATACGTTGCTCATGTTAGAAGATCATATGGAAACCCTTGGAACTGAACATAACTAAATTTATTCTGCAGCTCCGTCTTTCAGATCATTCTGTCCTAAAAACACTTAAGAGAATATGTTGGAAATCTGTGGGATACTATGGATGCTTCTTTGGTCACTGCAGTTGGAAGACGAGAATATATCAACTATGGCCAGCAACTATGTAGGAGACTAACTTAAAATATGTAGAAGAAGGTGCAAAGGTGCCACATCATAAAGTATGAAATCCCTCTGATAACTGGAGCTGGAGTGACAGATATTTATACATAGGCAGTCTTGAAAGAAGTGAAAACAGATGATCTCACAAAATATCCAACAGTTTCAAGAAAAGTAAATTTAATTTCTCTCGTCAGAACGACATGGGAAGGGAAGAAAAGATAGATGGCCGTGCAAGATACTCTACCTCATTCCTCCATAGGCTCAGCGCCTTTGTAAAATTACTACTGTGTTTGTAGCAATCATAGTACAGGGGTATCCATATTATCAGACTTCAACTGTGAAGCAAATGAAACACAGTTTTAAGTGAACTTAATGGAAAAATGTTGTTGCCGCGATACTAACAACCAATACACTTGGATCTGAAATAAAGGTGCATTTGCTGTTAGAAAATTAATAACCAGTGAAACTAGTACATTATTCAATCTGTGCTTCACGGTTAATATTTTTTTAAGGTTCTGTACTTCAGTTAGTAAAAATGGAACCCTTACGGGATCACTTTGTTGTCCATCCATCTGTCTGACCGACTGACTGTTAAGTCTGCTGTCTCTTAGAAACGGATAGACACATACTAAGGTCTTTGGTCCCTTGGCAACATAAAAAAATGAAAGCTTCTAGGTCAACACTGTCAAAAGATATGGCCATTTATGTCGCATGTTTTGATACATGCAAACTCACTCATCAAAATGTATGGGGTACTTCCTGTTGACCTAGACTCAAGAAATTTGGCAAGAAGCAAGGTTAGAAAGTACAAGTAAAGGAAAAAATAAAAAAAAGTTAATTTTTAACTATACAAAAAAATAATTCCCCCCTCCAACTGTCAATCTGTCCATCTTTTGTTAAGACTCCTTTTTGTCAAGAATTATGATAGCAAATGTAAAATTGCGCAAAAAAATTTAAACATAAAATTATAATCTTATAATTATATTTTCCCGAGACATTTAAGTCTCATCTTTATCTACAATAATGATGGAAGCTGAAGAAATGAATTGAAATTTGTGCTGCAGCTGCGACTTGAACCCAGGTCTCCTTGGTTACTGGACAGAAATACTGACCATTATACAACTGCAGCAGTATGCTCAACATTGCTGCATGAACTACCCAAGTTGAGTGCCCTCCTCAACCCAAGCTTCAAGACACTTGGGGAAAATATAAGATCACCGCATGTATAGGACTTCCCCATTACGTCCAACACTAGTGTGCTGTTCCAATGCCAGAGAGCCCTGGAAACAGTGACAGTTTAGGGGGAAAATAAGCTGAAGATATGAGCTGAAGTTTGTGTTGGGTATGGCGCTTGGGTAGTCCGTGCAGCAATGTTGAACTAGTGCTGTGGTGGTGTAATGGTCAACATTTCTGCCTAGTAAGCAAGGAGACCCTAGTTTGAGTCCCATGAAAGCACAGATTTTAAATTCATTTCTTCAGATTCCATCATTATTGTATTAAAATTAAAACGTTATTGGAAGTCTTGGAATTCAGTAACCAATATCCTGACCTACATGAAAAAAAGAGGGGATTCACACCACTGGATAGTTTGTTAACTTGACAATAATTATGCTAGTTCATATGCACCGAATCATATGTTCAGTCTACCAACCAGTCCCCACCTTCCCACGCTCCCTCCCCCCCTCACATCCTGCTCTCAGGACGTAGTCAGCTTGGCGGAACAGTAAGCATAGTCCACTTCGTTATTTGGGAGGGTCCAAAAATATAGTGTCGTCATCAATGGATGTAGTGACTAGGTAAGAAGTAAGAAAATGATGTCGACTGACTTGGAGAATAAGAACAGACTAATGGTCGCTTGGGAATAAATGAGGCAGCCATCTGTTCTTGTGTGATGGGTCAGCCGGAGATGCTATGTGGCAGCAAATAAACCTCACCTCTTTGAGTACGTCCATTTTAAGACTAGTATTAGTGCCCATGGGACAGTTGTAATAGCAATGATCGTTATAAAGAACAAAGATCGTCTGAAAAGTGAAGTGATGTGACTTACCAAACGAAAGTGCTGGCATGTCGATAGACACACAAACAAACACAAATATACACCCAAAATTCAAGCTTTCGCAACCAACGCTTGCTTCGTCAGGAAAGAGGGAAGGAGAGGGAAAGACGAAAGGATGTGGGTTTTAAGGGAGAGGGTAAGGAGTCATTCCAATCCCGGGAGCGGAAAGACTTACCTTAGGGGGAAAAAGCACAGGAAACACTCGCACAGACACACACATTCATCCGCACATACACAGACACAAGCAGACATGAAAATGTCCCATTCCCGGGATTGGAATGATTCCTTACCATCTCCCTTAAAACTCACATCCTTTCGTCTTTCCCTCTCCTTCCCTCTTTCCTGACGAAGCAACCGTTGGTTGCGAAAGCTTGAATTTTGTGTGTATGTTTGTGTTTGTTTGTGTGTCTATCGACATGCCAGCGCTTTCGTTTGGTAAGTCACATTATCTTTGTTTTTAGATATATTTTTCCCACGTGGAATGTTTCCCTCTGTTATATACATTTTTAGTAAGTTAGACAAAGAAGCAGTAGTGTCACATCTCAAACAGGAACTCAAAATACGAGTTTATTTTTACCCACCTCCACCAACTGTTGTAAAGATGTTCTCGGTCTGAAGGTTGGTTTGAACACTACGGCACTTTTCTAGGCATGGCCATATAGGAGTCATCCCTCTATCGTATGAAAGTGACTTATGCAATCAGTTATAAGGGTACTTACAGGTTAATATGGGATCCAAACTGTGGTAACACTTAGAATTTTTCACATATATAATAGATGTTACTAATAGATGTTACCATGGATGAAAGAAACAAATTTCTAGTGGACAAACCCAAGAACTGACTGAGAGTTGAACTCTGGACCTATCGATGTGTAGTGTGACACTTAGCCACTGAGCTACACTTTGACTATACTTTGTAGAGCTATACTCGTTTTATGTATAGTATTCTGTGTGAGCAAGTAGCCAAACTGCAGAACTGAGACCAACTGCAAACTTGACCATCCAGGTACCGAACATGCTGCTCACTACAATACAAATGACTTAACAGCTGCTTCAATTTGTAGTCCATTTGGATACTCCTTTCCAGCACAAGTTTCTCTCAGCTACACAGGTGGAAATTCTCTCTCCAGTATATCTTTCACTCTCATAATCCCCCTGGCCTAAATCTCCCCTAACCTGTTTCCCACTTCATTTCCTTCCTCTCATCTCTCCTCCCCCTTCCAAATCATATACTGCCTTCTCCCACCACTCTTCCCCCCCCCCCCTCCCCGCGCAAAACACCCCTGTTTTCTACTTTTCCACCCCTCTCCCTCTCTCTCCCACTTCCCCATCTCCCTCTTAATCTCCATCTTCCTCATCCTTCCTCCCGGCCCCCATTTCTATATCTCTTGTGTTCTCTACCTTGTGAACTCCTTCTGTCTTTTTGTGCAGCCACTGAATCTTCTGTTGAAAGACCTCCCTTGCTCCATCCCAGTATTGCGTCTTTGCTTTGTGCATCCTTCCCTACCTCCTTCTCACCAGGCAAATGGTCTCAATAATTAACAATAATAGAATATCTGGAAAACTGATTAAAATGGCAGTTTCTTAGGAAAGGCAACCATTTTACAGTAAACCAAATATTCAGTAGAGTGGTGGTGGTGAGTACATCTGCAATAATATGGCCCTCCTGCATGTGAAAATAACGCAATGACTATGTTTATTGTATATATTGTATTGTTGCTTCATGATTGAAACGGCTATTCCACCTGGGATCACACTTTACTGTTATCCAAAGAGTTTAGCTATATCTTAGTAGGTTCTTTTTCTCAGTCTTGCAATTGATCTGTGGGCCCAGAATACTTTTACACATTAATGATGATGTCCAAAATTATGAATTAGAATTCTACATGTTAGTGGGACCATTGATATTGTTACCACAGTAACCAAAGATTCTACAACACGTCTTTCTCACAATTTTTGCACTACTTTCTGTTTTCGGATACACCAGTCTGATATTGCTGTATGTAATTAATAATCGCTTTTCACTTTAAATCACTGTTAATTCTTACTAAGTCTTATACTTTTACAGTTTTGAACGTTAATGGATCTTTTCCGTTCACACCTGTAGTCATTAACTGATTGAGAAATTTTCATTGTGATATATGATTCTCACAGTTATAGTTTGTCTTGCATTTTATGTAGGTATTGGTAACTGACATTTCTCAGTTTTAATTAATTGCTTCTATTGTAATTAATGAGGATAATGCAATGTTAATAGATACTATATATGTTATCTAATTTCATAAAAGAAGACACCTACAATGCAAATACTTTTCTTCATTAATGAATTCTTACTTTTATTTCTCAGATATTAAAGTACAGGCCACATATTGCAAAATTTAAAATCAACAATATTAGGGAAAGGATAGATTGCTATTCACCGTAAAAATGACATGTTGAGTTGCAGACAGGCACAACGAAGAAGTTCTTCAGAAAAGAAAACACACAGACATTCACACAAGCAAGCACACATCACACGCACACACACATGACCGCCACCTCTGGCAACTCAGACCACAATGCAATTGTTACGTTGTGTGGCAATCTGGAGTGGGGCATGGATGGGGGAGGGTTAGCAGAGTATGAGAGGAGGAGAGAAAAGCACCACCTGGCGGAGTGTGCAAGGACTAGGTGGAGGCATGAGGAGACTACCAGGTGCAGCGTCAGGAGGCTGTGCAGTGGGGGGGGGGGGGGGGGGGGGGGGGGGGGAAAGAAGCAGGGAAGGGGAAAGATTTGCTGGTGCATTGGCAGAGGGTGGCGCACGGTGAGGATTAGGGGACGTGAATAGGAAAGAGGTGATAGTGTTGGGTGCAGGGTATGGGGACAGTTGGGTTACCATAGGTTGAGTCCAGGATAATTTTGGAAGTGGATAATGTGTTGTAAGGAGAATTTCCATCTTTGCAGTTCAGATAAGCTGGTGTTGAAGCTCGGACCTGAATGCAGCTGTCACATTGAGTGGCATTCTGGAGTGGGACAAGGAAGGGGGAGGGTATGGGTGGGGAGAGAGAAGAGCACTGTCTGTGATGCTCACCTGTGCAGCTCTTCTTTCTCCCCCACAATTACCCTGCCATCCCTCCCCCTACGCTGCTCCACTTCATATTGCCACTCAATGTGGCCATCGCATACTGATCGGAGCTGCGAGAGATGGCGGTCATGTGTGCATGATGTGTACTTGCTTGTGTGAATGTGTGTGTTTCTTCTTTTTTGAAGATGGGTTTGGCCAAAAGATGAATGTGTAACAGTCTTTTTATTGTGCCTGTTTGCAACTGAACGTGTCATCTTTATGGTGATTAGCAATCTGTCCTTTCCCTTATATTGTTGATATTCCAGCCTGGAGTTCCATTGCTTAAAAATTTAAAATCAGTTTGTTATGCTGATGTGAATTCTTTTGTGGCCATCCAACTGAACTGATACAAGTCTCCGCAGGAACTGACACATCTCTTTACAACACAAAAAATATTCATTTACTTGAATTTTTGTAATAATAAGCGATGAACTCTGGACACAGATGGAAGCATCTTCCTGCAATACATGGCTGACCAATTGGCTGCAAGTTGTCCCAGCATCTGTATGTCACGAGAAAGTGCCAGAAGACCCGTCATTGATGTCAAGACTCCATGTGATACACAAAACAATCATAAAGGACATTTACATTTTGTAGCATTTACAAAATATAGTTAATGTAATAAATTGTCAATAATTTATTGAACCAAATGCATTAAACTACTGTACCATGTATCATGGGAGCAGTGAAATTCATAGTGAACCAGCTTCCAAGTTGAAACACTACAGTACCAGAGCAGTAGAAGTAATTAGTCTTACCGCTGGTGCTCTAGTTTTTTATCATCATTATACAAAAGGTTTTGGGGTAAACAAATAATCAAATAATAACCTATGTCTTTTAATTCATGAAAGATTTCATTGCAAATGAAAGAATGAATTATTGTCATGAAGCAGAAGGTAAACGTGCATTATTTAGGTCAATGAATATAGTAATTCTGCCAAATTTATGTCATTCCAAGTAGTTGTAAATGGATACTTGTTGCTACCACTAAATGATCATAATTTGTCATTTGTTCCCAGGTTGCAACACGTAGCTCACATGGGATGGAAGCTGATGTTTGGGGAGTTGGTTGCATGCTTTATACTCTCTTAGTTGGTAAACCACCATTTGATACAGCTGCTGTGAAAAGTACACTAACAAGAGTGGTGATGTCGAACTATGAGGTATTAATTGCCTTTTGTTTATTTATTCATTCCTTTTTCTTAATTACTTTAATTAATTTCTTGTTCTAGTCTTGAAACTGTTTCCAAGAAACCCAAAGTTTTTCTTCCCTCTACCCCCATTCATACTTATAAAGCTTTGATTGTGCATACATCACACAGTCTAAGTTCATTATTTCTGCCTGATTGTATTTGCAGAGTAACTCTGCTGTGGTTTGGACTCAACTCTGACACAGGTAAGTCATGGTCATTAATATGCTAGAAGTAATTATGACTTCCAGTATGCACATATTTGCAGATTTTAAATTCTCTTAGCAACAATGAAGATAATCAATTATCTCCGAACTTGTACAATCCAAATAAAATACATAAACAAAAAGTGACTGCTTGCTGATTTACTTCATTAGCAACAAACAATATGAGTGCCAGTTGTAAATGAGCGACTTGACTGTACAGAAACATTGTTCCATCAGGATGCACAGAACTAATAAGTGCCTAGGAGTAAAGGATTGAAAAGAGTCATAAAAAAAAGCATAGAATCAATAACTTTATGTTCAAATCAATATGCAACAACATTGGTAAAATTAGAGTATTGTCTCTGCCACCCAGCTGAATCAATGTCCTTGCTGAAGGAGATGTCATAAAGATTAAAGAGATTTTCATATCAGCTGTAGAGCAACTCAGGTCATCTGCTCTAATTACAACACAACTCTGCTGTATGGTTTTATTTTGTCATCCAGTAGGATAAAGTATTCCACTTGTGTTTTGTAACACATAAAAAACAAACCCACTGTTTCATGAGTTGCAGTGAGAAACAATAGATCCTCTCTTTGGTAGGCAGATTAGGGAACTTGAAAGGGAAAGGAATAGCTTGATGTTACAATAGTAGGAATTAATCAAATGCAGTGGCTGGAAAAATGGTATTTCTGGTTCTGCAAGTACAGGGTTATCAACACAAAATGAAATTGTGATAACTCATAGTAGGACTAATAATGAAAAAAAAAAAAAAATTGGGCAAACCACGTTGGATGGCATAATGAGAGCATTGGGATATGTTTATGCTGCAGCCTCACTGCTCACTGCTGGTACACTGCATTTCCTTACCTGATGGGATCAATGTTAAATTCATGCTGCATCTTCACTGTTGGCATATTGCTGGTCTTGTAGGTACTTTCCTTTCACTACCAGTCTTGTTTCTGGCCAGGAATCTTAATTCACTAATTGAGTGGATTACTTGCAGTGTATGAAGCAAAAACAACATTCCCTGCGTCATATGAGGAGGATAATAGTGGTTTGTTTACACCAAGTCATTATTGACAGGGAGAAAGGAAGAGTTGTAAGGATGCATCCTTTCAATGCATATCATCCACACTGCAGATACATTCAAGAGTTCTAACAGCTCAAAAATTATCCATAGCGCTTTTTCGAACAGTTAACAAATCTCAAAAAAAAAATTTCCGGTTCATTTTAAATATTGATCCAGAACAGTTGAAGATATAAATCTTTGTCCCAATGTTATTAATTTAATTTCAGTGGAAGAGTGATTCACAGGTCTATTGACTCTGTGGTAATATTTCGTGAGTTTTTATCCATCTCTATCACAATGCGTTTTCCGTATTTTAAAGACTGTAAGACACACTTTTTTCTTCGAAAAGTTGCCTCCAAAATTCAGGTGTGTCTCATACTCGAAATTAATATAAAAATATCCAGTGTTTGATTTAAAATTCCCATCAGTCTTCAAAATGGCCATATATTTGATGCCGCAGGAAACCTATTGCTATGTGGCCACAGTGGATTCAGCTGGCAGCAGCAGCACACCGATGTGCCGAACATGAGTTGTGGGGATTCAAAAGCTTGCTAACACGGTCTCCCTCCCGCCCTGCTGTCACAAACCCAGAACACTGTATCCTGTGAGGCATCATTGCAGTCTGTGGTGCCAATAAATGGGAAATAAAAGTAATTTGTGTTACCAGTGGCAGTGCAATATTCTTGTTAGTAGCTAGTTTCATAACGGAAAAAAATAAAAGATATTCATATGATGTGAGCTATAAATAGAAAGTAATAACATATGCAGAAGAACAGGGAAATGGAGAAGCTGAGCAGCATTTTGGTCCTCCACCAACAGAAAAAATAACCATTTGTGATTGATGGGCTAGTAAAGAAGAAATGAAAAAATGAGGAAAATTAACTGTACAAAAAGAAAACTGAATGCAAAATGACCAAAACTAGAATGGCATATTGAAGTGGATTCAAGGACACCATCAAAATGACAATGGAATTAATACAGAAATGATTCAAATACACACTCATAAGCTAGCACTACAGAGGAACTTGACAGACTTAAGGGTAGAGTTAGTTGGTTGTTGGTTGGTTATGAAACGTTATGGGCTTAGCCTGTGAAACAAAACCAATTCCCCCCTCCCAAATAATTTCGGGCATGTAGCTGGATCCTGTCAACATTCTTCCACGGTGTTTCGACCCAGTGACATCCAGCCATCTTCAGGTGAGTAGATAACTACTGAAGAGCCCAGATGCATTCACAATATTTATGCCGAATCTTGCACATGCGAAATGTGCTGGCGCTTTGCAGCACATGCGTCAGGTGATAACATGCATCGGACAGCCGAGTTGTGTGTGGTGCCTCTCGTTGAGTATCGAAAGACCCTGTCAATTCTGCTGTGACTGGACAATTTTAATTATAAGATTCCAATTTTTGTCCAGTTAAAAGCCATTGTCACTTTATAAGATTATTGGCAAGACATTTTTCCACCTGTTCTTTGATAACTGCATCCCAAAAACTAGAAACTGGAGCTAAATTTTTGTCCTATTGTTTCCCATTGACTGTCCCATGAGAAATGGAAATAGTGAACATTTACAAAATTACTCATGAGCGTGGTGCCACAGATATACGCCAGACGATACAAACTGTCCAGTAACGTTGTACAGAACATGAAAGATACATCTGTCTTCAGCCATCATTAAAATCAGCAGTAGCAGAATGCTGTATTTCCATGGGACACTCAATGGAATACAATTGAACAAAAATTTTAGCACTAGTTTCTGGGATTCAGTAAATGAAGAATCGATGAAAAGATGTCTCGCCGATAATCTTATAAATTGTGACAACGGCTTTCAACTGGATAAAAATTGGAAGCCTGTAACTGAAATTATCCAGTGACAGCAGAATGAGGCCAGCATACACAAATCAACTGTCGCACATATGTCACCACCTGACGCATGCGCCATAAGACACCAGTGCATTTCTCGTATGCGGGACTTGCCATAAATATCTTGAATGCATCTGGGTTCTTCAGTAATTGTCCACTCGCCTGAAGATGGCTGAAGATGGCTGGAAGTCTCTGGGCCAAAATATTGTGGCAGAATGTCGATGGTACCTGGATGCACACCTGAAAATTATTAGGAAAAGAAATACGCCAGGAAAATTTCAGGAGTTACAAAACCAAAATACCAAAGAAAATGCAACAAGAGTATGAAGAGAAAAATTATCTTATTCAGAATTAAAAGAAAACCAGTGTGTAACTAAGCCAAATAGCAAATATGGATGAAACTCGTCTCACATTTGATGTGCTGAGTGACTGAATAGTTCCCATGAAAGGTGCTAAAACTGTAACTATAAAAACAAGTAGACATGAAAAAAGACAGTATACTGTTGTCCTTTCATGTTGTGCTGACAGTACTAAACTTAATCCAGTGATCATTTTCAAGTGCAAAACAGTGCCAAAACCTTCTGAAATACCACCAGACTGTTGTTTATGTACATGACAAGGGTTGGGTCGATGAGACTGATATGAAATTATGGATTAACAGAGTGTGGCAGAAAAGGAAAGGTGCTTTATTGAAGAGTTCTCTTCTTGTGCTAGATCAGTTTAATAGTCATCTGAAAAAATTTTTGAAAGAGAAATTGAGACAGGGAAATACAGAGTTTGCTGTTATTTTGGGAGGACTTACTTCACAGCTGCAGTGTCTTAATGTCTCAATAAATAAACCATTTAAAATGTAAGTGAGAGAGGAATGGAACAAATGGATGAAACCCAACATGAATTCACGCCGAAGGGAGCTTTGAAACGATATAGAATTAAACAAGTGTGTTTGTGTATAAAACAGTTTTGGTCTACAGTAAGAGAAGACATTAATGTTAAACCTTTCAAGAAGTGCGGCATAAGTAACACTCTTGATGGCACTGAAGACCATCTTGTATATGGAGAGGACAGTGATGAGGAGGAGGAAGGAGAAAGACAATAAGAATAAAGTTCAGACGTCAATTTTCAGGGATTGTAGAAGTCAGTTTGGTTTTATAAAGTAAGATTCTTTCTTAGTCTGGCTTTGCAGTCTAATATAATAAATGGTAAAATTGCAGTTTTTTTTTTTTTTTTAAATTGCTTAAAAAATTAAGGTATGTCTTATAGTTTGTAAAATACAGTAGCTTTCCGCTCTTATTAACTCATGCACAGTGTTTTGTCAGTAACCTCTGTCTTGCATATTACTCATCTTCCACCGTTGAACTTCCACGTTTTCAAATATTGTCTGGTGCAGTCCCCAACAATCATTCTTTCCTTCTCATCCTGTCCAGTAAGTCTCCCCTGACCTGAGGTTCTGCACAATTTTTCCAAACTCTCCCCATTTCCTACACTTTATCAGTCCTTTTCCTTCACCCCTATTCCTTCCCCTTCAATCCTTCTGCCAGAAGAGGGGGCCACTGGTTCTGAAAGCTTGCAGATTTCAGTATATTTACATGTGTGTTCTCCTGATGCCGCTTGGTGGGTAGATTTTTTATCTATCAAATTACAAATTATATCTTCATGTACTGCTCTGCCACTCATAGATTTCAGAGCTGATATTCTGTCAAAGAAAAGAAAATGACAAATCAGGTGAAACAGAGGAACCGATTTCCAATAAAATATATTATCTATCATGAAGCAGTTGAGATGATATGATGATCTGTATTTGTCTGGTCCCAGATAGCTTTGTCTGTTAACAGCTGAAATAAGTACCTGTTAAATATCATCACTTGTAGTTCTCGCTCTTGAAATTATCTCATAGGATCACAATGATGCATATGGTGGTTTTATAGGTAGGAAACTGGAAAAATGCAATCAGTCTACTGAGGTGAGGATCCAAACAGGAGTATCAGCATACACTGAATGTATACAAAGAAAGGCGGCACCATTGGCGACAGGTTTGATCCACACGTGTGTGTCATGGAAATTCAGAAAAACTTGAGGTGGCAAATGCTTAAAAATAAACGCAAACTCTCTCTCAAAAGTCTACTTACAAAGTTTCAAGTACCAGCATTAAGTGATGAATTGTGGAATATCGTGCAAACCACTATGTATTGCAGTTGCCGTGATCCCAAAGACAAGGTTAATCTAATTGCAACATGCACAGAGGTGTTTAACAAGTCATTTTTCCTATGCTCTATATGTTTATGGAATGGGAAGAAATTTCGATTTGTGATACTGCTGGAAACACTCTCTGTCATGTACCGGGCGAGCACAAAGTCTTGCCTTGATTATAAAAATTTATAACAGAATAATCGTTTGACGTAATAAGTTACATAGGTTAGTGTTATTAGTTGTTGTGACTAATAGATGGCGCGCTAGTGCTCCACAACACCGACACGGTCTGTTAGGTCATGTTAGTTGCTGGCGAAATGGCATCGAAGCAGGAGAAAGCGCAATGTGTGCTTTGGTTTCATGAAACAAAATCGCCCATCAGTGTTCAGCGTAAATTTTGGGCTTCTTCTGGATTAAGCCCTCCTGACGTAAAATCAATAAAGCAATGATATGCAAAGTTTAACGAAGTAGGCAGCGTTGATAATCATCCTCAAAGTGACAGGCCTTGGTTGAGTGATGCAACTGTTGATCGTGTTCGCCAATCATTTCAACAGAGTCCCTCTATATCAACTCATCAAGCATCACGTGAAATTCAAATACCGCAAGCAAGTGTGGTGAGGATTCTTCATGAAAGGCTTAGGTTGCATGCTTACAAAGTGCAAATTGTCCAGGCCTTGCAACCGAATGATTTGCTGTCATGTGCTGAATTTGCAACTGAGATTCTCAACAGGATTGATGGCGCTAATGATTACTTAAATCGCGTAAGCTTTACCAGTGAATCCGCCTTTCATTTAAGTGGAATGGTAAATAGGCATAACGACTGTATATGGAGTTCAGAGTCTCCACACGTGGAAAAATTCATTACCATATTTAGTCGAATCTAAGCCACACCTGAAAAATGAGACTCGAAAGCAAGGAAAAAAATTTTTCCCGAATCTGAGCCACACCTGAAATTTGAGACTCGAAATTCAAGGGGAGAGAAAAGTTTTAGGCCGCACCTCCAAATCGAAACAAAGTTGGTCTATTGTAGTATGAGACACAATTTAGGTCGAATGAATGATGATACAACTACAGTAGTTTGGTTCAAGTCGTAAGCTTACCAGTTAAGCTTTGCCATTGCTATGCGTCAGGCGCTCCGTCCGTATTTATACGGATACCCTTCCTTTTTCACGTGCTTCATCTGGTTTGAATCGATTGCTTATTTTTCTTTGATCTGATAAGTGCCGTTCTCTTTGTTATAGGTGTTTACGTCACTCTAAGCTGAAAATGCTTTACTGTACTGTGTCATGCATTGTTCGTCGCATTCTGATAATGAGTGTTTACGTCTTGGCGCCGCTTGCGGCATGTCTTGCTTTTATGCGCGCTGCTGCCGTTTATAATTAAAAAAAAGAAAGAAAGAAAGAAAAGAGAGGAATCGTCTCATTGGCGAAACAATGGCAAGAGACTGCTATTTGTTGTTACTTACACTGCTGCTTTCTTTGATAATGATCAACAAGAACCAAATAATCGACTGCGTATGGTAGATGATGTTCTGAACGAGAGTTTAGCGAAAATTTTTCTCCGTTTGAAAATCTTTGCAGATGCCTCATTAGTACATTACATTCTGCACAGAAATTAGAGTCATCTTAGATTTATAAATCTAGTCAATTGCCGTGCTTCATTTCTGACTGTATCACTATTAGGCATAAAAATAATACAAATATAAACGTGACATGATATGTATATTCTTCCGCATTTGCTATTGTCTCACTCTAGTTTCGTAATTTATTAGGCAGACAGGATTTAAATGAGATAGCAGCAAACACGAAAGAATACATGGTAAAATGTTTATATTCGTAAGAGAATACTGCATGTGATTCACAGTTCATAAAAGTTCCTATTAACAACCACCTCTTCTCACAGGTAGGAAAAAATTCAGAACCTAGAGTTGGCCATATTGACAAACCAAGACCATCTACAAGATGTATTGTAGGTGGTCTTGTGACAAACATCCCAAACAGTCTTGCCAGTCGGATTTTCATAGTACATTGAGATGCTGCTACATTAGAAGATGAACAATACAGAATTTGTATTTACTTCGTTGGATAATGTATGAGAATGCAGTGGTCGAAACTCAGGGCGGAGAAAAAAGCTCGTCTTCCACCTTTTTTTAAATAAAAAATTATTTACTGACGCAGAGGTTTTGGTGCCAGTATTTATCTTTGTGCGTGCAAAGCATGCCTCTGTAGTGCTACTTATATTCGACGGCAGAAGTTAGTTGTGGCGGCACCTACCATCATTTTTCAGAACTTCTGCTTACTTTGCACTTGATTCTAAGCCACAGGCGGTTTTTTGGATTAAAAAACTGGAAAAAAAGTGCGGCTTAGATTCGAGTAAATACGATACCTCTAACATATACTTAGACGTTTTGCAATACTTTATTGCCCCACAGTTAAAATAATATCAGCCATGGATAATTTTCCAGCGAGATTGAGCACCCCCTCCCTCCGGACTTTGATAGTATGTGATTTCCTGGATGAAACATTTCTGGATTGGTGGATTGGAAGGAAAGGTCCAACTCCCTGGCCATTCCACTCTCCAGAAATTATGCCCCTTGACTTTTTTTTTTCTGGGGCTATATCAAGGACAGAGTCTTTGTCACACCAGTTGCTGACGTCAACGAAATGAAGGATAGGTACAAGCTGCTGTGGGTACTGTGACAGAGCACATTACAAAACACCTGGGGGGAACTGGAATACCGCCTCGACATTCTCCGAGCTACCAAGGGAGCACACATTGAGGTTTACTAACGTAAGTGGTCTTAAAGGGGAGGGGGGCAAAAAAAACCAACTAGTAACGGCATCAAATGTAAATTATTACTTCTAACAGTTATTCTGTAATAAATTGGTTATAATCAGGGCAAGACTTTGTGCTCACCCTGTACTTCTCAGTAGTTTGAAGAGTATGAAAGTAGATGGAGATATAGAAGTAGACATAAGGTGAAGGTCTATAAACAATGGCACTGCTAAGTAACCTTGAAACATCCAACCACAGCTCACATTTCAGGACTGACAGCAGTAGTTGCTGCTCCAAACACAAATCATCTTGATATCCTCACTAGTGAGGATTGTAGCAAGCAGCACAGTGCTCGGCAGTGGTGCAGGTTAAATGCGCCAGTAAGGCTCAGTGGGTTTGACTGATCAGTGCCAGGCCATGCTGGTGAGCAGGGAGGTTGCAGCATAAAAGCACTCTTATTGTAGTCAAAATAGACACAAAGCTAATACCCAACACAGCAGTGCAAGGTTGTTGATGTTTCAAAGGAAGTTGACTGGATCAAGGCAAAGGAATGCAATAGAAAATGAATTGGTAACTGTGACAGGTGACGTAGTGAAGATGGCAGTGGATAAAGTAGTCAAAAGACAAGGAGTGGTAGAAATCCATATATAACACATGAGAGATTGAATTTAATAGACAAAGTATATAAAAATGCAGCAAGTGAACTAGGTGAAAGGAATTTGCTAATGTCTAAAAATGAGACAGCCAGAAAATGAAAAAATGATAAAACAGAAATGGCAAGAAAATAAATTCAAAGCTTTAAAATGTGTCTGGCTATGGGAAATGTAGATAGCTGTATCAAGGAAAATCAAAGAAGCCTTTGAAGAAAAGAGAAGGAACTGTGTGAATATCATGAGCTCATATGACAAGCCAGTACTAAGCAGAGAAGGAAAACCTTGATACGTAGAATGCATAAATAGAAGGCTATACAAAGGAAACAAATGTGAAGACAGTATTATGGAAAGGAAAGTGGAAGTAAATCAAGATGAGAAGGGAGAGATAATACCTCATCAGGAATCTGACAGTGTACTGGAAGTCCTAAGTCAAAACAAGGCAACTGGAAAAGATGGCATTCCCTCAGAACTACAGAAATCAACAGGAGTAGCAACTCTGACAAAACTATTCCACCTGGAATGCAAGCTGTATGAGACAATCGAAATAATCATAGACTTCAAGAGGATTGTAATAATTCCAGTACCAAAGAAAGCAGGTGCAGATTAAGACTATATTATATTCAATTCAGTTTTCGTTCCATTGACCCAAAAATGAAACAATTCTCTTGGGTGTGGAACAAGTCATAAAATAAAACATAAAACATTTGAATATAATATCCACTATCCAGATCATTTGTCAGGGGATTGTCAAAATAGGTGGATACATTACAGTAAACTGGAATTCATAATATTTACAGAATTAATTCACTGTCAGAATGAAACATAGTTACACACTTTTAATAAATTTGTCATATACAAAATACCTCATCTTGACTGTTGTGACCAAGTGGTATTTTGACTGTGACCCAGTGCTGTCAAAACTGAAATGTAACAGACATTTTTACTTAAGCTGGTCTAACGGCCCCTGTTAAGATATTCATCTATAGAATAGACGGAGTTGCCTGTCAAAAGGTCTTTCAAACTCTGTTTAAACTGTGCTTTATCTGAAACCAAGTTTTTAGTGGTTGCTGGCAATTTATTGAAAATGTGTGTTCCAGAATGTTGGACCCCTTTTTTTACCAAGGTAAGTGATTTTAGGTCTTTATGTAGATTGTTCTATTTCCTAGTTCTGATACTATGTATTGAGTCATTGGTTGGAAATAGAGATATATTAATTGCAAAAGATTTCATTAAGGAATAAATATACTGAGAAGCAATGGTTATAATAAAAAGTTCCTTGAACAAGTTTCTACGTGGTACTCTGGAATTTACACCACAAATGAGCCTTATTACATGCATTTGCTCGCTAAAAACGTGTGCTCCGTTTGATGAGTTACCCCAGAATATGATACCATATGACATAATACAATGAAAGCAAGACCCCATGCTTGATCTAAATTAGCCCTCCTAACAGAAGAGTTTAAACGAGGCCAGTCGTGATGCCTCAGACCAGAGACAAGCCTGATGGTAGCTGTAGTATAGGGAGTAGCCTGTGGATGCAGGAGGGAAGATCAGTTTGGCTTCCTGAAGAGTATAGGAACACACAAGGCAACACTGATCCTACAACTTAGAAGATAGACTGAAGAAAGCCAAGATTTAAAAAGACTGAAGAAAGCCAAGATTTAAAAAAAAGGTTTTTGATCATGTTAAATGAAATACACTCTTTAAAATTCTGAAGTTAGCTGAGATAAAATGCAGGGAACAAAAGGTTGTTAACAACATGAACAGATACCAGACTGCACTTACTAGAGTTGAAGGGCATGAAAGTAAAGCAGTAATTAAGAAGGATAGTAGCCTATCCTCAAAGTGATTCAGTTTGTACATTGAGCAAACTGTGAGAAATTTAGATAGACGATTGAAGTTCAAGAAGAACTTTAAAGTTTTCTGATGACATTGTAATTCTGTCAGCGATGACAAAGGACTTAGAAGAGCAGAGATGGCAAAAGACTTAGATGATCAGTTAAACAGAACAGATAGTGTCATAATGAACACAAACAAAGATAATAGAATCTAGTTAATTTAAAGGAGGTGATGCTGAGGGATTTAGAGTAGCAAATGAGAGATTGAAATTGGTAGATATGTTTTGCTATTTGGGGACAAAAATTACTGGTAATGGCAAATGTGGGCAGGTTCTTGTTATGGACCACGGTTCAGTACATACAGATAAAATAGCAATCAAGTAGACTGGTAATAACAACATATTTATTCAGGATACAGTTACAGTAAGAAATAACACTTATCAGACAGCTGTACTGTCTGTGTGGGTTTCAGGAAGACATGGCACTTAGCACATAACCACCTCGGGAATTACTAGAGGAGATTCCACCAGGCAGGTAAGTCCGTTGATGCATGATGGAGTCCAAAAAATGAGGAACACTCCATGTCCTACGTCTGTGAGTCAGTGTCTCTGGTATTACTCCGAATAAGGAACTGCAGAGTGGTTGGTGCAGTTGCCAAGCTTAACACCTGACATTGACTCCTCGGAGGCAGTGCAGTTGCTGTAAGTACTGGCGAGGCAGAGGTATACAGCATAGATTGTTTTTAGTTACATGGCTTGCTGAGGCATTGAGTAATAGTTTGGTAATGGAGGGAAATTTGGGGACAGTAAAAATTGTAGAGAGAGACAAGGACTTGACTACAGTAGGCAAGTTTGAGTGGATGTAGACTACAGTAGCTGTGCAGAGATTAAGAGAAGTTTGCAAAAGATAGGTGAGTGTGGAGAGCATCAGACCTCTCTCAACTGAAGTGAAGACCACAACAACAGCAGCCACAGGGGTAACAGCTTGCTTCTTTTCTTTTTATAATTGTGCTGTAACTTCAGTGCAGAAGGTGCATACATCAGTTTTGAAGGTATATTGTGTAAGGCAATATAAATTTGGGTGTCATCACATGACTTGTGATGGTATTTTATTTGCTTAAATTAAAAATACAGTACAACACTGCACCAGCAAGTTTCTAGGATATATTTCTAATGTTTTGTAGTTGTGGACGCTGTACAATTTAGTAACAGAAGAAGCTTTTGTTCATATGATTTACACTATTTACCAGTCTTTATGTGATACTGGCACAGTGGCTTGGCTTTACTCAATCGATTACTCATAGAGCACATTTGTAATGCAATTAGATAGTGTCCTCTCCACTGTCAACAATAGAAGCAGTCCCTGTGGTAATAATGATTTGTTTTTCTTGTTTCTGTGAATGACTTCCCTAAAATTACTTGATATGGCTCTTGGCAAAACGTGTATTTTGATACATTATTTCTAATTTCATTAACTTATAATCACAGTAAAATTGAATGAATTCATTACTTTGTCTCCTTGTGCTTCTAAAAGCCAGTATCTATTTCATAATTTATGTTGGTTTAATCTCTGACAATAACCTATAAATATGTCAAAAAATGCATCTACTGTAGTACTGCCATCAACTGGGATGAAATGTTTACTTAGACACTGCTTCCTGACAAATTAAACTTTTATTACAGATCTTCATATAATGTTTTACAACATAGACTGTATATTTATATGTTCATTGAATATAGCTGCTGATTAAAGGGTCTGGAGTTGTAATATGCAGGATAACATTCTATTTTCTACCATGGAACACCTCCCATTTCTGTTGGACAGGACAGTCACTTGGCATACTGCTTAACCTTTGGGCAGCTCTGGTCATATAGCATTTCGTGTAGTTTTGTTTCAATACAGTAATAATAATAATAATAATAATAATAACTGACTAGTAGTAAAAATAAGAAATACATTTTAGTACTGGAAAGGATAGCTCATCATAACAATGTCTGTATTAAAAACTAAAAGATTTAACTCCCACTTTTTATGTATTACACATCTATACTGTTGTTGTTGTTGTTGTGGTCTTCAGTCCTGAGATTGGTTTGATGCAGCTCTCCATGCTACTCTATCCTGTGCAAGCCTCTTCATCTCCCAGTACCTACTGCAACCTACATCCTTCTGAATCTGCTTAGTGTATTCATCTCTTGGTCTCCCTCTATGATTTTTACCCTCCACGCTGCCCTCCAATGCTAAATTGGTGATCCCTTGATGCCTCAGAACATGTCCTATCAACCGATCCTTTCTTCTAATCAAGTTGTGCCACAAACTCCTCTTCTCCCCAATTCTATACAATACCTCCTCATTAGTTATGTGATCTACCCATCTAATCTTCAGCATTCTTCTGTAGCACCACATTTCGAAAGCTTCTATTCTCTTCTTGTCCAAACTATTTATCGTCCATGTTTCACTTCCATACATGGCTACACTCCATACAAATACTTTCAGAAATGGCTTCCTGACACTTAAATCTATACTCGATGTTAACAAATTTCTCTTCTTCAGAAACGCTTTTCTTGCCATTGCCAGTCTACATTTTATATCCTTTCTACTTCGACCATCATCAGTTATTTTGCTCCCCAAATAGCAAAACTCCTTTACTACTTTTAAGTGTCTCATTTCCTAATCTAATTCCCTCAGCATCACGTGACTTAATTCGACTACATTCTATTATCCTCGATTTGCTTTTGTTGATGTTCATCTTATATCCTCCTTTCAAGACACTGTCCATTTCATTCAACTGCTCTTCCAAGTCCTTTGCTGTCTCTGACAGAATTACAATGTCATCGGCGAATCTCAATGTTTTTATTTCTTCTCCATGGATTTTAATACCTACTCCGAATTTTTCTTTTGTTTCCTTTACTGCTTGCTCAATATACAGATTGAATAACATTGGGGAGAGGCTACGACCCTGTCTTACTCCCTTCCCAACCACTACTACCTTTCATGTCCCTCGACTCTAATAACTGCCATCTGGTTTCTGTACAAATTGTAAATAGCCTTTCGCTCCCTGTATTTTACCCCTGCCACCTTTAGAATTTGAAAGAGAGTATTCCAGTCAACATTGTCAAAAGCTTTCTCTAAGTCTACAAATGCTAGAAACGTAGGTTTGCCTTTCCTTAATATTTCTTCTAAGATAAGTCGTAAGGTCAGTATTGCCTCACGTGTTCCAGTATTTCTATGGAATCCAAACTGATCTTCCCCGAAGTCAGCTTCTACTACACTCCTGGAAATTGAAATAAGAACACCGTGAATTCATTGTCCCAGGAAGGGGAAACTTTATTGACACATTCCTGGGGTCAGATACATCACATGATCACACTGACAGAACCACAGGCACATAGACACAGGCAACAGAGCATGCACAATGTCGGCACTAGTACAGTGTATATCCACCTTTCGCAGCAATGCAGGCTGCTATTCTCCCATGGAGACATTCGTAGAGATGCTGGATGTAGTCCTGTGGAACGGCTTGCCATGCCATTTCCACCTTGCGCCTCAGTTGGACCAGCGTTCGTGCTGGACGTGCAGACCGCGTGAGACGACGCTTCATCCAGTCCCAAACATGCTCAATGGGGGACAGATCCGGAGATCTTGCTGGCCAGGGTAGTTGACTTACACCTTCTAGAGCACGTTGGGTGGCACGGGATACATGCGGACGTGCATTGTCCTGTTGGAACAGCAAGTTCCCTTGCCGGTCTAGGAATGGTAGAACGATGGGTTTGATGACGGTTTGGATGTACCGTGCACTATTCAGTGTACCCTCGACGATCGTTTGGATGTACCGTGCACTATTCAGTGTACCCTCGACGATCACCAGTGGTGTACGGCCAGTGTAGGAGATCGCTCCCCACACTATGATGCCGGGTGTTGGCCCTGTGTGCCTCGGTCGTATGCAGTCCTGATTGTGGCGCTCACCTGCACGGCGCCAAACACGCATACGACCATCATTGGCACCAAGGCAGAAGCGACTCTCATCGCTGAAGACGACACGTCTCCATTCGTCCCTCCATTCACGCCTGTCGCGACACCACTGGAGGCGGGCTGCACGATGTTGGGCCGTGAGCGGAAGACGGCCTAACGGTGTGCGGGACCGTAGCCCAGATTCATGGAGACGGTTGCGAATGGTCCTCACCGATACCCCAGGAGCAACAGTGTCCCTAATTTGCTGGGAAGTGGCGGTGCGGTCCCCTACGGCACTGCGTAGGATCCTACGGTCTTGGCGTGCATCCGTGCGTCGCTGCGGTCTGGTCCCAGGTCGACGGACACGTGCACCTTCCGCCGACCACTGGTGACAACATCGATGTACTGTGGAGACCTCACGCCCCACGTGTTGAGCAATTCGGCGGTACGTCCACCCGGCCTGCCGCATGCCCACTATACGCCGTTGCTCAAAGTCCGTCAACTGCACATACGGTTGACGTCCACGCTGTCGCGGCATGCTACCAGTGTTAAAGACTGCGATGGAGCTCCATATGCCACGGCAAACTGGCTGACACTGACGGCGGCGGTGCACAAATGCTGCGCAGCTAGCGCCATTCGACGGCCAACACCGTGGTTCCTGGTGTGTCCGCTGTGCCGTGCGTGTGATCATTGCTTGTACAGCCCTCTCGCAGTGTCCGGAGCAAGTATGGTGGGTCTGACACACCGGTGTCAATGTGTTCTTTTTTCCGTTTCCAGGAGTGTAGTTTTTCCATTCGTCTGTAAAGAATTCGTGTTAGTATTTTGCAGCTGTGGCTTATTAAACTGATTGTTCGGTAATTTTCACATCTGTCAACACCTGCTTTCTTTGGGATTGTAATTATTATATTCTTCTTGAAGTCTGAGGGTATTTCGCCTGTTTGATTTTGTGTTTCTGACCCTGTAGTCACCCGACCAGAAGTCTTGTTCCTCCTGCCACCGAACTTCACTAATTCCCACTATATCTAACTTTAACCTATCCATTTCCCTTTTTAAATTTTCTAACCTACCTGCCCAATTAAGGGATCTGACATTCCACACTCTGATCCGTAGAATGCCAGTTTTCTTTCTCCTGATAACGATCTATACTAAGCAAGGCAAAATTGATGAACAATTGAAAGTCCCAAAGAAGGAATCATAGCAAGAGTTTCTGTAGTCTATTAACTGTTTGACATCAGTCACTGAATTATAGGGTTTGGCAAAGTTAGTTTTGAAAAAATGAGTGTATTGTTTGTCAACTGCAATATGGGGCAATGTAATCCTCAATCATGCCATAGGAAATGGCCCAGGACCCAGCTCTTGACACACTACTTTCATGATGTACTGCCTTCTGTTTACCTGATTTCAGGCTCCTAGACCTTCCAAGAAGCTAGGAAGAATAGGAGAATTGACATTAAAAATCTATAACCAGCTTTTTCAGTGTGGTTGCTGAATATCATATTACCTGTGGCCCAAGATACTGCTTCTGATCTGGACTTTTTCCCTTATGGCATGCTGTAACATTTTAATCAAAATTTGCAAGAAATTCTATTTGCTTGGTATGTAAAATATTGAATGACGTCTAATATCCTGACACGTAAGGGGATTAACAGACAGTAGTACTTCTTAACCTGGGAAAGTATCACATTCCTCCCAGTAGGTGTCATTGCATTGCTCTTATCAATTGCATAGGAAGGATGCTAGAGCCTATGATCAATTCCCACCTCGTTTGAATTCTAGAAATTATGGCTACACAGTCAGCAAGACCAAAATATTTAAAAATTATGGCGTGAGTACACCATGAGGTTATCAGATTGGCCACAGGGTCTTATAGAATGAGCCCAAACAGCTTACGATATTGGACCATGATTTTAGAAATATTTTATCGTGTTCTGTTACTTCACATCAGTATGAGAACCATTTCTATTAATGAATTCACACTCCTTGAGCTTTACTGTATGATTAAATGATGATGGCGTCCTTTTGGGTAAAATATTCCGGAGGTAAAATAGTCCCCTATTCGGATCTCCGGGCGGGGACTACTCAAGAGGACGTCGTTATCAGGAGAAAGAAAACTGGCATTCTACGGATCGGAGCGTGGAATGTCAGATCCCTTAATCGGGCAGGTAGGTTAGAAAATTTAAAAAGGGAAATGGATAGGTTAAAGTTAGATATAGTGGGAATTAGTGAAGTTCGGTGGCAGGAGGAACAAGACTTTTGGTCAGGTAATTACAGGGTTATAAATACAAAATCAAATAAGGGTAATGCAGGTGTGGGTTTAATAATGAATAAAAAAAATAGGAGTGCGGGTTAGCTACTACAAACAGCATAGTGAACGCATTATTGTGGCCAAGATAGACACAAAGCCCATGCCTACTACAGTAGTACAAGTTTATATGCCAACTAGCTCTGCAGATGATGAAGAAATTGATGAAATGTATGATGAGATAAAAGAAATTATTCAGGTAGTGAAGGGAGACGAAAATTTAATAGTCATGGGTGACTGGAATTCGTCAGTAGGAAAAGGGAGAGAAGGAAACATAGTAGGTGAATATGGATTGGGGGGAAGAAATGAAAGAGGAAGCCGCCTTGTAGAATTTTGCACAGAGCATAACTTAATCATAGCTAACACTTGGTTCAAGAATCATGAAAGAAGGTTGTATACCTGGAAGAATCCTGGAGATACTAAAAGGTATCAGATAGATTACATAATGGTAAGACAGAGATTTAGGAACCAGGTATTAAATTGTAAGACATTTCCCGGGGCAGATGTGGATTCTGACCACAATCTATTGGTTATGAACTGCAGATTGAAACTGAAGAAACTGCAAAAAGGCGGGAATTTAAGGAGATGGGACTTGGATAAACTGAAAGAACCAGAGGTTGTAGAGAGTTTCAGGGAGAGCATAAGGGAACAATTGACAGGGGGAAAGAAATACAGTAGAAGAAGAATGGGTAGCTCTGAGGGATGAAGTAGTGAAGGCAGCAGAGGATCAAGTAGGTAAAAAGACGAGGGCTAATAGAAATCCTTGGGTAACAGAAGAAATATTGAATTTAATTGATGAAAGGAGAAAATATAAAAATGCAGTAAATGAAGCAGGCAAAAAGGAATACAAACGTCTCAAAAATGAGATTGACAGGAAGTGCAAAATGGCTAAGCCGGGATGGCTAGAGTACAAATGTAAGGATGTAGAGGCTTGTCTCACTAGGGGTAAGATAGATACTGCCTACAGGAAAATTAAAGAGGCCTTTGGAGAGAAGAGAACCACTTGTATGAATATCAAGAGCTCAGACGGCAAACCAGTTCTAAGCAAAGAAAGCAAGGCAGAAAGGTGGAAGGAGTATATAGAGGGTTTATACAAGGGCGATGTACTTGAGGACAATATTATGGAAATGGAAGAGGATGTAGATGAAGATGAAATGGGAGATACGATACTGCGTGAAGAGTTTGACAGAGCACTGAAAGACCTGAGTCGAAACAAGGCCCCGGGAGTAGACAACATTCCATTAGAACTACTGATGGCCTTGGGAGAACCAGTCCTTACAAAACTCTACCATCTGGTGAGCAAGATGTATGAGACAGGCGAAATACCCACAGACTTCAAGAAGAATATAATAATTCCAATCCCAAAGAAAGCAGGTGTTGACAGATGTGAAAATTACATAAATGTGAGTTTAAGTCACAGCTGCAAAATACTAACGCGAATTCTTTACAGACGAATGGAAAAACTGGTAGAAGCGGACCTCGGGGAGGATCAGTTTGGATTCCGTTGAAGTGTTGGAACACGTGAGGCAATACTAACCTTACGACTTATCTTAGAAGAAAGATTAAGAAAAGGCAAACCTACGTTTCTAGCATTTGTAGACTTAGAGAAATCTTTTGACAATGTTAACTGGAATACTCTTTTTCAACTTCTGAAGGTGGCAGGGGTAAAATACAGGGAGCGAAAGGCTATTTACAATTTGTACAGAAACCAGATGACAGTTATAAGAGTCGAGGGGCATGAAAGGGAAGCAGTGGTTGGGAAAGGAGTGAGACAGGGTTGTAGCCTCTCCCCGATGTTATTCAATCTGTATATTGAGCAAGCAGTAAAGGAAACAAAAGAAAAATTCGGAGTAGGTATTAAAATTCATGGAGAAGAAGTAAAAACTTTGAGGTTTGCCGATGACATTGTAATTCTGTCAGAGACAGCAAAGGACTTGGAAGAGCAGTTGAACAGAATGGACAGTGTCCTGAAAGGAGGATATAAGATGAACATCAACAAAAGCAAAACGAGGATAATGGAATGTAGTCAAATTAAATCGGGTGATGCTGAGGGGATTAGATTAGGAAATGAGACACTTAAAGTAGTAAAGGAGTTTTGCTATTTAGGGAGTAATATAACTGATGATAGTCGAAGTAGAGAGGATATAAAATGTAGACTGGCAATGGCAAGGAAATCGTTTCTGAAGAAGAGAAATTTGTTAACATCGAGTATAGATTTAAGTGTCAGGAAGTCGTTTCTGAAAGTATTTGTATGGAGTGTAGCCATGTATGGAAGTGAAACATGGACGATAACCAGTTTGGACAAGAAGAGAATAGAAGCTTTCGAAATGTGGTGCTACAGAAGAATGCTGAAGATAAGGTGGGTAGATCACGTAACTAATGAGGAGGTATTGAATAGGATTGGGGAGAAGAGAAGTTTGTGGCACAACTTGACTAGAAGAAGGGATCGGTTGGTAGGACATGTTTTGAGGCATCAAGGGATCACAAATTTAGCATTGGAGGGCAGGGTGGAGGGTAAAAATCGTAGCGGGAGACCAAGAGATCAATACACTAAGCAGATTCAGAAGGATGTAGGTTGCAGTAGGTACTGGGAGATGAAGAAGCTTGCACAGGATAGAGTAGCATGGAGAGCTGCATCAAACCAGTCTCAAGACTGAAGACCACAACATCAACAACTCCTTGAGCCATCAATAGGTCATGATATATTAGTGCTCAGCTTAATCCTCAGTCGGTGTCACGAATGTTTTATGAAATGAACTGTATCATGGGCTAGTACGTACCCAAGAAACTCACTGCAGTTTCTAGACAATATAAAGTAGTGAATACTGGCTATTCCTGTGTTATTAAGTATTTATTGACATCCCGCAACTACCCTCCCGACCTGGTACAGAAGCAAATAACCAGAGCCACTTCCTCATCCCCACAAACCCAGAACCTCTCACAGAAGAACCCCAAAAGTGCCCCACTTGTGACAGGATACTTCCCGGGACTGGATCAGACTCTGAATGTGGCTCTCCAGCAAGGATACGACTTCCTCAAATCCTGCCCCGAATGAGATCCATCCTTCATGAAATCCTCCCCACTCCACCAAGAGTGTCTTTCTGCCGTCCACCTAACCTTCGTAACCTCTTGGTTCATCCCTATGAAATCCCCAAACCACCTTCCCTACCCTCTGGCTCCTACCCTTGTAACCGCCCCCGGTGTAAAACCTGTCCCATGCACCCTCCCACCACCACCTACTCCAGTCCTGTAACCCGGAAGGTGTACACGATCAAAGGCAGAGCCACGTGTGAAAGCACCCACGTGATTTACCAACTGACCTGCCTACACTGTGACGCTTTCTATGTGGGAATGACCAGCAACAAACTGTCCATTCACATGAATGGACACAGGCAGACAGTGTTTGTTGGTAACGAGGATCACCCTGTGGCTAAACATGCCTTGGTGCACGGCCAGCACATCCTGGCACAGTGTTACACCGTCCGGGTTATCTGGATACTTCCCACTAACACCAACCTATCCGAACTCCGGATATGGGAACTTGCCCTTCAGTATATCCTCTCTTCCCCTTATCCACCAGGCCTCAATCTCTGCTAATTTCAAGTTGCCGCCACTCATACCTCACCTGTTATTCAACAACATCTTTGCCTCTGCACTTCCGCCTCGACTGACATCTCTGCCCAAACTCTTTGTCTTTAAATATGTCTGCTTGTGTCTGTATATGTGTGGATGGATATGTGTGTGTGTGCGAGTGTATACCTGTCCTTTTTTCCCCCTAAGGTAAGTCTTTCCGCACCCGGGATTGGAATGACTCCTTACCCTCTCCCTTAAAACCCACATCCTTTCCTCTTTCCTTCTCCTTCCCTCTTTCCTGACGAAGCAACCGGGGGTTGCGAAAGCTCGAAATTTTGTGTGTGTTTTTTATTGTGCCTATCTACCAGCGCTTTCCCGTTTGGTAAGTCATGGTATCTTTGTTTCTAATATATTTTTCCCATGTGGAATATATATATATATATATATATATATATATATATATATATATATATATATATATAATGTGTGTGTGTTTTTTATTGTCTCTATTAACATACCAATGCTTTCGTTTGCTAAGTTACAGCATCTTTGTTTTCATATATATATATTATCTTTAGTATAGATGCATTCAGATGACTCCTCTTTAAGATTCTTTTGTTGCAAGAACTTTAAAGGAATTCCCCTTATATTTTTCTTCAGAGTCCTTACATAAGTTTACTTCCATTTTTTCAATTTATCAACAACTTGTATTAAGCTGAAATAATTGTCAGCTGGCCAGTCGAATTACACTTTGTGATGTTATTGATAATTTCTTCTCCTCGGACAACAGATCAATTCCATCACTGCCTTTTCCAGTGTGTGTGTGTGTGTGTGTGTGTGTGTGTGTGTGTGTGTGTGTGTGTGTGTGTGTGTTTCAGGGTTTGATACCATATACACTTTAAATCTCCACCATCCATGAAATGCTAGCAACATTGCATCAATACAAGCTATTACTCCAATGCGACAGCAGCCTCGACTGTCTTGTACAAGGGAATTAAATATATATTAAGTTTCATCTGCAGGATCGGTTTATCGTCTCTCATTCCTAGCTCTGGATTCATTTAACTGAAGACAGATTAGCAGAACCAACATTCATTTCAATGACATAGGCCAGCAAAATACATCAAGACTGGTACTCTCAGTAGCAAAGGATCATTTCACACTTATCCAGCTGCTGTGTAAATGGAGCCAGTATGCAGTGGTAGGAATGTACATTGCATGAGACATTTCATACGTGCCCGGCACAGGTGAAACGGCACACAGCTGCTGGGCTGCTGCTGTGGGAAGCCAACAGCCCCTACCATCAGAGACAGCAAATCCAGCCAACCGATGGAATAGCAGCTATGGAATATTGTTAGTGTTCTCATCTGGTGGTACTCGATGTTTGTTGTGGTAGTCCTCAATGCTTTTGTGTTCTTCCATCTGAAGTTGTACTTGTTCTTACCTTTTTTAATCATGATGGCTGTTGAAACATTTTAGAAACCAGCATTATTTAAAAGAAGAAAATCAGACCATGTTGAACTTTAAATAGTGCCTTGATGCAAAAACCAGATCGGTTTACATCATTTCACCATGCGTAAATCTGTCCTTAGATGATTTTTATGATGATGAAGTAGTGAAATTCCAGAAGAGAATGTCACAAAGCAAAAAGGCCAGCATATGCAAGTGTGGCTGCTTATCCTAACATATCCTATAGACACCATTCAGCACAGGACAGCCACCACCGTACTCTACAGTCCCTTTACCAAGACTACACAGGGACATTTTGCACCCCTGCTGTCTCAGCCACTCTGAAACCTTATCATTTAATTTGTTTACATTCTCAATTAAATCTCTAATTTTTTTTTTAAACTTCATTTTGCATTTAACATTTTTGTGTATTACAGCATTATATTATTTTAATACTAACATCTTTGGTTCTTAAATATATTCCACATCCACAATGCTATATAATATATTAAAGTCCATTGAAAAAAGGAATAGAAATTATAATCTTATTTCAAAGGTTTGTTGTTTTCCCTTATTGTAACTGCCAACATACATATGGGTTGCATACATTCTCTGAAGGATATGTTGCGACATTGGGTTGACTCCTTTATTCTTACATGCATATTGTCAAAAATTTGCGTCCTAAAATAGGTGAAAAACTTATCATTATCATTTCTCAAATTCTCAAAAGTATAGAGAATGCCTCATCATCCAATCTTTTCATGTTGACTGCATCTTCATCTACATACATACTCCACAAGCCACTGTACAGTGCATGTTGGAGGATACACTGTGTCAATACTAGTTATTTCCTTTTCCATTCCATTCACAAATAGAGCGAGGGGAAAAAGGAAAGTCTATGTGCCTCCATAAGAGCCCTAATTTCTCTTGCCATCATGTTCCTTATCCGAAATGTATGCTGGCAGCGGTACAATTGCTCTGCAGTCAGCATCAAATGCTGGTTCTCTAAATTTTTTCAGTAATGTTCTTGGAAAGCTATAGAGAAAATCCACACAAACCAGCAAATTCGTATGCATGTGCAGTGCTAATGACACCACCTAGTAGAGATGCAACCAAAACAGCTCCTGCAGCTAAAATACTGATATTGCAAACAATACAGTTCATAAAGTCAAAAACCAATGAAGAGGCAAAAATAGTGCAACAAAAACTAACTACCTTAATAAACCCCATCAAAGAGAAAATTTGTGTAAGGAAGATCAAGCAAACCAATAATGTATTCATCGTGGAAACTGCTACACAAAGTGGCATGGAAAAATATTGAACAACAGAAAGGTGCAAGGGACACTGATTTGTGAATAGCCTAAAAAAAAGATACTTTTAATGATACTGTACGAGATCCCAGAGGACACAGATGCAAAGGCACTGAAAGACGATATACATGCAGAATGTTGATGATGATCTAACTAAGGAAAGCTTCAAAAACAGCTTTACAGTACGATTCAGAACAGGACCAAGGGGAAGGAAAGTGGTCCATCAAGTTATTGAAGTGATCCCTGAGGTTAGAACAGCTCTCATGAAGTGACAAAAAGAATATCTTGAGTTTCGTTTGTTTTCAGTGAAAGACTATCTTGTAGTGGGTAGTTCAATGCCAAGACCTTGTTCATTTGGCAGGTCATTGTGAAAAACTAGTAGTAATTTGTGGACATTGTGGCAAAGGAGGTCAGATCAGAAAAGACTGTAAGAAAATCCAACAAGCAGTAGTTTGTGTGCCATCACTTAACACTTCTGGACTGAGATGCCGTGGTCCATACATAGAACTCTGCCCTGACGTTTCGCCTTCGACTGCGGAAGGCATCCTCCGAGGACAATCGGCGAACTGCAGATAATGGTCAGTGTGTGTGTGTCTTTTCTGAAAACCTTTTGACCCAATGATCCATCCTCTCGATTGATTACAGTCACATCTAATTAGTTCAGGTGACCATCGATTTCCTTTTCCATTGTTTGTTGTTGTGGTCTTCAGTCCTGAGACTGGTTTGATGCAGCTCTCCATGCTACTCTATCCTGCGCAAGCTTCTTCATCTCCCAGTACCTACTGCAACCTACATCCTTCTGAATCTGCTTAGTGTATTCATCTCTTGGTCTCCCTCTACGATTTTTACCCTCCACGCTGCCCTCCAATGCTAAATTTGTGATCCCTTGATGCCTCAAAACATGTCCTACCAACCGATCCCTTCTTCTAGTCAAGTTGTGCCACAAACGTCTCTTCTCCCCAATCCTATTCAATACCTCCTCATTAGTTACGTGATCTACCCACCTTATCTTCAGCATTCTTCTGTAGCACCACATTTCGAAAGCTTCTATTCTCTTCTTGTCCAAACTAGTTATCGTCCATGTTTCACTTCCATACATGGCTACACTCCATACAAATACTTTCAGAAACGACTTCCTGACACTTAAATCTATACTCGATGTTAACAAATTTCTCTTCTTCAGAAACGCTTTCCTTGCCATTGCCAGTCTACATTTTATATCCTCTCTACTTCGACCATCATTAGTTATTTTACTCCCTAAATAGCAAAATTCCTTTACTACTTTAAGTGTCTCATTTCCTAATCTAATTCCCTCAGCATCACCCGATTTAATTTGACTACATTCCATTATCCTTGTTTTGCTTTTGTTGATGTTCATCTTATATCCTCCTTTCAAGACACTGTCCATTCCGTTCAACTGTTCTTTCAAGTCCTTTGCTGTCTCTGACAGAATTACAATGTCATCGGCGAACCTCAAAGTTTTTACTTCTTCTCCATGAATTTTAATACCTACTCCGAATTTTTCTTTTGTTTCCTTTACTGCTTGCTCAATATACAGATTGAATAACATCGGGGACAGGCTACAACCCTGTCTCACTCCTTTCCCAACCACTGCTTCCCTTTCATGCCCCTCGACTCTTATAACTGCCATCTGGTTTCTGTACAAATTGTAAATAGCCTTTCGCTCCCTGTATTTTACCCCTGCCACCTTTTCCATAGTGAATTGAATTCTTGTATTAATACTATTCAGATGTAACAGGAAGGCATCCAATTCCTCGTCCCCATGGGTCCATATATGTTGGTGGAACTGACAGTCATGTTAAAAATTCATATCACTTCATCAATATTATTAAGGAAATTAGTGTGGGCCTTAATGATATCCTGGTCAGTTTTGATGTGGTGTCGTTGTTTACCATGATCCCGGTGAATGAAGCGATCACATGTATAGCGGACATTGTTCCTAGTGACATTTTGGCATTATTCAGACATTGCCTTACAACAACTTATTTTCAGTATAGTAATGTTTTTTATGAACAAATTGACAAGGTGGCTATGGGAAGTCCTCTTAGTCCAGCTGTGGCCAACTTGTTCATGGAGAACTTTGAACAACGAGCGCTGTAAACAGCTAGAAAAAGACTAGCCAGATGGTATCATTATGTAGATGATACATTTGCTATATGGATCCTTGGGGAAAAGGAACTTGTTGCCTTCCTGTTACATCTGAATAGTACCGAGCGAGGTGGCGCAGTGGTTAGCGCACTGGACTCGCATTCGGAAGGAGGATGGTTCAATCCCGTCTCCGGCCATCTTGATTTAGGTTTTCCGTGATTTCCCTAAATTGCTTCAGGCAAATGCCGGGATGGTTCCTTTGAAAGGACACGGCCGATTTCCTTCCCCATCCTTCCATCACCCGAGCTTGCGCTCCGTCTCTAATGACCTCGTTGTCGACAGGACGTTAAACACTAATATCCTCCTCCCTTCATCTGAATAGTATTAATCCAAGAATTCAATTCACTATGGAAAAGGAAACTGATGGTCACCCGAACTTCTTAGATGTGACTGTAATCAAATGAGAGGACCTGACTGTAATCAAATGAGAGGACCCGGATCATTGGGTCATAAGGTTTTCAGAAAAGACACACACACTGATCGTTATCTGCAGAAAGATTCTAACCACCACCCAAGACATAAAAGAGGTGTGATTAAAACATTAATAGACAGGGTGCACAAAATATGTGATCCAGCTCACTTGAATGATGAGATTGTACACCTTAGAGTGACCTTAAAGAAGAATGGGTATTCCAACAGAGAGATAGATCGTGCACTACGCCCTAGACTGACAACCAGAACACAAGGATTAACACCAACCCAAGGGGAAAGCATTCTTACCATTTATCAGTAAGGTCACTGATTGCATTGGAAAAATCCTAAGCAAGTACCATGTAGAAACTGTTTTCAGACCCACTACGAAAATAAATGAATGTTTAAGATCCGCAAAAGACATACGACATACTCTAGCTACACCAGGTGTCTATAAAATTCCATGCAGCTGTGGAAAGGTCTATATAGACACAACAAAAAGAAGTTTCAGCACCTGTCTGGGTGAACATAAAAGGAACTGCCGCCTCGGACATATTGATAAAGCGGCTGTAGCCGAACGTGTTTTTCAGGAAGGTGATCATGAAATAAAGTTTAGTGAGACGACCGTCATAGCAAAGACGTCACATTATTCTGCGCGAATGTACAGAGAGGCCATTGAGATTGCCAAACACTGCAATAATTTTAATAGAAAAGATGAAGGCATTAAGCTGGATATGATATGGATGTCAACATTGCAGCAACAGCATGACAATTGATTAATTTCAATTCAGAAAGTTGACAATATCAGAGATCATACCACAGCCGTTGTCACGTGATTAACAGCGGCGCCCTCTGGATGGCTTATATGTACGGCGCTCATTCGCGCTCTCATTGCAGTTCGCCGATTGTCCTTGGAGGATGCCTTCCGCAGTTGGAGGCAAAACGTCAGGGGAGAGTTCTGTGTATGGACTATGGCATCTCAGCCCGGAAGTGTTAAGTGATGACAACACCTGCCGTGAAAGCCTTCATTCTATGTGTGTGCCATGTAAATAAAGGGATAAAAAGATGCACAGGGAACAGAAACGAATGTCACATGTATCAAACCCTCCTAACAAGGCAGATTTTAAGAATGCATTATGGGTAGGTGTCTCATAAGAGTAGAAAGCAGTGAGGACTGTAATGATGCTATCAAGTTCCATCTATGTAAGAAACATAAATTACCATCAAGGAGGAAGACGGATGCTGGAAGGGCGAAGAGTTTCTGGCAAAAAGTGAGCAGTAACTACAATAGAACAGAGCTTGCAACACAGACCAAAGTAAAACATCATACACCTACGAAAAAGCAGGAAAGGTATTTTTTAACAAAAATTCAGACCTATGCGATAGAACAGAGAAGCAAGGTCAGAGACGGATTTAGGAGTGATATATAATACAAGTGAACAGGATTTTGTGACAAAAACTGGGCAGTTGTATGTAGAATGTGACAACAAATGTCCTGAGGAATACACTGCACTACCTGCAAAAGTAAAAGAAGATCCGCCAGTGCAGGAAGTGAATCTACAACAAAAGCAGTACAAGACTCAGAGCCAGCTCATACAGGATACAGATACCTTCTACAAAGACGTAAACAATAAAACACAGACCAGAACAGATCCATGAAAGCATGAGGACATTATGTAACTCAGTAGACTGGAAGAGCCAATGATGCTTCCTACAGCGTTAAGACATCTAGTAAGGTATAAGCTTCCGGAAGGGGAGTATATTACTTTTCCGGTACCTGATTTCATAGATAGAATCCATCTCAGGGTGAGCAGCCTGCCAACAGAAGCGGAAAACCTGGAGAAGTTATTGAAGCAGGTTTCTACCATAAGAAATGAATCATTCTACTTTGTACAAGCAATTTGTAATGACGCATGGTCATCTAGCATTCGATTGCAGGCAAGCAGGGCAAGACTGTCAAATATATACCCATCACCTGTAATGAGATAAAGATAGGACAGCTTAATGCCATGAGAAGTGTCAGCGTATTGCATGAGGCTAGAAGAGTGGCAGAGGAGTTGCAGTTAGATGTATTATTCCTCCAAGAATCATATACAAAGGCAGGAAAGATACCCATTATGCCAATAACTGCCAAGGTAATCACACAACGGCAGTGTCCTATGACAGCAATAATAGTACTTAACAAGACCATAACAGTGACAAAAATATCACAATACTGTTCAAAAAACATAATCTGTGTGGCATGTTAACTGGTAGGGAGAGTTGCATCCTGGTTTCCATGTACTTTCAATTTAGTGATGAGATTGACGAGTATCTACTAAGACTAAGGGGTATTAGTCACATAGGATGAACTAAGCCTCTTGTGTACTCCATTGATGCAAATGTGAAGTCAGTGTTGTTGAATAGCTGCCTGACGGATGACTGTGAAAGACAACCAGAAGAAGCCATTATGGAACTCTACCTACAGGTATTGAATGCACCTCACAATTCTCCAACCTACAGAGGGAGGGTTGGAGCAACCTCAGACATTGACATCATTTTAGCAAATACAACAGCTGTGGGCCGTGTGAAAGGCTGGAAGATTGTGAGTGGAATGACATTGAGTGACCACAATATCATAGACAGTACCATCACTGGAAGGCAAATCCAAGATGACACGAAAACGTGCACACAAGGGCCAAATATAACATCAAAGACACTAACCGGGCTGAACTAAGAAGAGTGTTTTAGTGTTCAGGAAGTCCATCGCTGTGTGATAATGGAGATGTTAAAGCACAAGAACTGACAGCTGCTATACATAAGGCAATGAAGGCATCTATACCTATCAGCAGAGATAATTCTGAAGGAGTACCTTGTATCTGGACAGAGGCGCCACAGAAATTAAGATGCGAAACAAGAACAGCCAGGAAACTATACCAGAGCAGCATGATCCAAGAAGAAAGAGTCCAAAGCTTGCATAGATACAGGTATTTTAAACAACATTTTAAGGAAGAGGTGTGGAAAACAAAAATGGAAAGATGGAATAAATTTGTGGAGGCTAACTTAGAAACCAATCCCTGGGGTAAACCATACAAAGTAGTCTGTAAGAAAATACAATCCACATTCAGAAGGAATGATGGGATTGTCACAGAAAATTGTGCACAATGTACCATATAAAATAGTCTGCGAAAAAATACGATCATCAGTGTTTTTATCTATGCTCCCATTGGGAACAGTCAGCTTGGCTGCTAATGGAAACGCTACTTCCTAATGGTGGAGAAGAAGGGGAGATAGATGATATACGAACAATAAACTTGTGTACCCCTTCACACAAGAAGGAATTAGGCGTATCATTTTAAGACTGAAAAAGAAAAATCTCCAGGACCTTACGGGATCCCTGCCGTAGTAGTACAAGCCTTATGTGACCGATTAGATAGTTACTTGTGCGATCTGCACAGTAAGTGTCTCCCGCAAGGAAGCGTCCCTGCACCGTGTAAGAATGCTGAAGTGGTGATAATTAGTAAAGGGCGAGATGATACATGAATTCTACAGACCAGTTTGTCTTTTGAAAAACTATTATGCAAAAGATTACAAGATCACATACTGCCACACGGGATGAGCCCTCACCAGTACGGATTAAGAAGAGGCTAGTCAACTGAACACACAATTAATAAAGTGATTTCGCTAGTGACAGATACTCATTCTATGTATGCTGTAGTGATGATAATTGATTCTGCTGGCACTTTTGATAACCTACAGTAGCCATCTTCCTGTTGTCACCTTAGGGATTTGGAGTGCCCAGAAGTATTGTATAATTGCCTGAGAGATCATTGCCATGGGCAATATGCCTCTTTAACGTGCCCAAGAAAGAAGATAACCAAGACAATAACAAGAGGCTGTCCACATGGTTCAATGTGTGGTCTGAGAGGGCTGTTATCAGAGTGTTAAATTGTCACTAGCACCTCACAAAACAACATACCCCTTCTGAAAGGGAACCTAATAAGAAAACCTAAAATAAAATTAAATGTAACAATTGGGAGAAGTGCAGTAACAAAATATCTAGGGGTATTTCTGGACAAACGTTGTAACTTTGCATATCATGTAGAGGAAGCAGGCAGGAAAGGTACAGATGTAATGAATAAAATTATAACCATTGCAAATAGACAGTTTTGGTTTCCCTTGAAGACAATCAGAGTATACCACCAGTGTATATTAGCATCAGTCGTAGGATACAGTGTGAGCGTCTGGGCTCATGGACTGCAGCTAGTGAAGCCAACTGCAGTAGTGAGAAGAGTTCAACAAGGCACCTACTTCACTACTCCAAATGATACATTGTTAGTAACTCTAGAAATATGCCCACTGGACATGGAAATTTGGAAAAGGGGAGCCTTTTACTGGTTAAATAAGGGCAATCAAATGGAAGTATGAAGGGTGCTAGAAACTGAGGCCAATTCAGAAAAGGCAATAAAAGATCACATATTACAACTGTGGCAAAATGAATCTTCAGGCACTGGCACGGGAACATACGATTTCTCCCTAACATCAGGGAGAGATTAGAAATGAGATTTTGTAACCCATCGAGTGGATTGATACATTACTTGACTGGCCATGGCCCTTATGCCATGTATCTATATAAAATCGGAAGGTAGATGAATGATAGCTGCACCTGTGGAAGTGTAGGCACAGCAGAACACACATTGTGGGACTGCACACACTATGAAGATGCAGCAGGTAATGGACATCAGGTATTAAGGATACGGGATCCCAAAGCAGCGCTAAGGAGTGAGTTGACCTGGCACATTGTGTATGATACTGCAGCCGAAGTATCCAGGAAGACCAAGGAAGACTTCACAAGGCATTCAACCATAGGTCGTCATGCTACCGTCCAGGCTAGACAAAATACTCTGCAGATGGAGAGAAGATGACTGAGGTCGGCGACCTGATGATAAACTGTCCCAAGAATCTACATTGTGTTGGTGTAAGTAATCATGGAAGTGTGGACTTTAAGAAGTAACAGTGATAGGTGGAATTACTTGCTACAGGGGTAACGCTACTGACATGCTGTCCGATGCCCAAGGAATCCAGCAGACTGTGGCTGTTGACCGGGGTACCGTGAGGGCGGATCCAGTTGCAGAAACAACCATCTATCTATAAGTTAAATGTGCCAAAATAAATGAACAAATAGAGAACAAATTGTGTAGTGTTTGTAATAGATTAGTAACTAGATAATTGGTTAAGGGTTTTAATGTAGTTTTGTAGTAGTGGGAGTAGTAGTTTTTTTGTTTTTACTCTCTCTCCCCCCCCCCCCCCCCCCTTTCTTTTTATTTTTTATAAATTAAGTATCAGAGAGAAATAATTAATACATAAGTTATAACTATCTGAGGAAATGTTATTTGTATGGCCTATTTTAGCTTTTTAGATAATAAGCAGTAATTATGAAGAATAAATAAATAAAATAAACAGTGAAACATCTCTCATTTCTGTTCTGGTTTCATCGGCATATCTATTCTGTATTGTTTGACTTTCTCATTTGTGTGTGTTATAACTTCAGTTAGCATGTCATCTGAAAAAGTGGATTCCCATACATGCATTGATGTACAAGAATGGTCAAGACATTGTACATTCACTTTGAATCCAGAAAGATGTGCTATAATATTGTGAGCAGGTGTTCAAATATTTCTCTTAGGTTCTTCTGCTGACCACTTACATTGGTTCTGTCCATAGAAAGTTTTCTGTTTTGTTCTTTCACTAACTCATTCACACTCATCACTGTGTGATATATTGAGTTCAGATTCAGTATTGTGTTCACTGTTGCATTCAGGATCACTTTCATTGGCAGTTTCAATATCACTGTCTTCAATATTTCTACCTTGTGTAACCATTTAGTGACAATAGCTTCAAAATCTTGATCTGAACACCCACTCTTCCATGTTTGGCCATGCTAAGTGATATTATGTAAGTAATGAAAAATATAAAGTGTTTAAAATTACTCAGTTCATAATGTAACCTGTGTGGTTGGGTCACATCATGCCCCCAGTAACTTATCCTACTTACCAAGTCAAATTAACAGCAGCTCACAATGACTATTCACTACAAATGCTCATAACAAAGTGAATGGAAGCTAACCAGAGGCAATATGGGGTGCCATGCACATTGGACTGTTAGAGGGGGTATTCTCATGCCCCCCAACGCTGACTGAGGGTTAACATTAAACCAGTCACCTCTATAGCAGTGAACAAGCAGGATAATACATGTTTTGCTTTCGCTCCACAGGAAAATATTTTGCACAAAATTTAACACAAAAGAATGAGATTCATGCTGCAAATCAGTGTACCTAGCAAATATGTTTATTTTCCAGTTCATTCCATCAGTAGACCAGTTCATTTTTCCTTTTATTGAATTATTTTACTATATTCTAAGTAACTTTCAGTGTTGGATGGAGGTTTAGAAGATGCAGAGTAGGGGGTTATGTTATTCCATGAAGTTGCAAAAGTGCTTAATTGTATTAGTATCTGGTGAGTTAGAGGTACGCAAATTATGAAGTCCAGCCTTTGTGATATGAAACATTCCTACATGGAATATGTGCAAAAACTACACAAGGGGGCCTTATAGAGCAGCCGTCTCCAAATTGTTTGGTACTTACAGGTTTGAAGGTTGGCTCCCATGTAGATCAATTTTCTTTATCAACATGATACCTTTCCCCAAAAAAAAACTCGATAAAATTACCTTTGAAAACAAAAGATTTCTGAGCAAAGTTATGTATAAAACATTAGTAGCACATTAATGAATTCATTGGTAGCTAAACATGTGGCATGATAGGATTCAAATCATAAATTCAATGCCTATTATCTCTCTAGTAACATACTGTTTTTTTTTATTTATTTCCATGTTGTTAATTAACTAAGATTGAATCATATTTTTAAATAAAACTTAACATCTTTATTTTTAATTACTATGTGTGATTATTCCATAGAATCTCACATTTGACACTACGCATGCACCTGCACACACACACACACACACACACACACACACACACACACACACATACAGGTAAAGCCATGATTAATTTGACTTTATGGTAGTAATCAACTATGCCCTTGGCATATTCCCCCACCCCACCCTAGCCTTCAGTCCATGGGTCCGTCAGCTGTTTCAGTTGCTTGGTGCTTTTTCATTGTTGAACCATTGATAGGCATGGGTGACATCTACTGGAATAATGTATGATTGTAAGAATATGGGTCATGGTTATGAGGGTTGTTGAGTTGACCATTGTTATACTGATGATCAGGTGCTCTTCACTGCTGTGTCATTAGTAATTTATCTATCACTTGCATTGGCTATCAGACTTCTATTGCCTTCCATGACTCTACCAATGACTTGACATCTATTCATATTCCCACCAGCCTCCATACATTTTGCCTCTGTCATTTGTCAAATGTGTTTTCTAGGGTGAGGCTGCAGCTCACATGGTCCATGATCTGTCTTTTAACAAACACTGATAAAGTTTTTCATGTAGGATGATTATGTGCCTTATTTAATTACTAACTGGCTAGCACTGCCACAATGTGACCCAAGGCTGCTCAGTGATTTATTGTAGGTGTGTGGCATTATTGACAATATGATCATTAATTTGTGATCACAAAGAGTATAATGCTAGTTACAGTACAAAAAAGGAATCTAACTTGTAAGTTTTAACACTTGTTTTAATATGTGAAATTCTTAATTGTGGGCTGTATCATTTGCACTATTTATATTGAATTAGTTGATTTATAACTTCATTTACCAGTAAGTAATATTTTGAGTTATTGTGTTACATAAACCTGCCCATAGGCACCACAAGCTCTTTCTGACTGTCTGTAAATAATTTGTCATCTGTATTGAGCCTTATTCATTTTCATTTAATGTGTATGGTTTACTTTTAACAGTGTAAGATTGGATGGGATGTATAATTAACCACCATTTTCCTTGTCCAGGCCACTGCAGTCCTTGTTCACAAAATTTTGAATCATCTACCCCTTCATTGTTCTATGTGTGTGTGACAAGTCATTGGTTGCTTTCATCACTTTTGATGTTTCAAAATCATTTTCTCTATTTCAATTAGGTGGCATGTGTCGTGAATTTATTATACAACTTTTGAACTATCTCTGATTTCAGATGCCATTTAACATATCAGCAGAGGCAAGAAATATAATAGATTCTATGCTGAAGAAGAATCCTAAAGATAGAATATCTCTGCATGATGTACTGGATCATCCATTCATGAAACAAACAGAGAAACCAAAATTTTTACCACAGGTTAATAAGATTTACTTACCATTATATAATATAATTTTATATTAGTTCATTATTTGTTTTACAAGTATTTCTTATTTAATTATTTTCTCCGTTGCCAGACTATAATGTTTGTGTAAACATTCTTATCAAAGGAAAAATTCATTCGAGAAAACGTAAAATTAAAAAGAGGAAACAATGGCTCTCCTGTACTTACCTTCAGGAGAAGAAATTTCAGTATCATCAATAGACAAATTCAAAAGCGAAAAAAACTAATCATAGCTTTTGGAACTGTTAGTTTCTTCCTCAGAGAGAAACAAGTGAAAAGTTGAGGAAGGTTAGAAAGGATGAGTAAGTCACTCAGATCTAAGTGAGGTAATGACGCACCTATTGCCCTCAGCACATACTGGGTTCTGAGTGATGTGCTGCTCCTTTCTATCCTTGCACAACTTGCCAATCTCTCCTTGCTGTGAAAAGAACTAATAATTCTGAAGACTAAGATGAGTTTTTGACTTTTAAATGTATCTGTCAGCAGTACTGGAATTCCATATCCTGAAGATATTGGCCGGCAATTCTGTCACTATGTTGTTCCAACATTTGTCTGTGACCTGTAATTCAAATTTTATTTTTCTCACAAATGTCAGTTGCATAATGGATTAATATATCTTTATATGTGAACATGTTAAGTTAATTACATATATAAATGTACAACCAACAGAATTCATTAGCTTCTTTGCAACTTAAAAATTAAATTATTGTTCAGTAACAATAAAGTTGGAAAATCATCTTTTGTTCAGCTTCTCTGGAGAAAGTGAGAAACATCTGTTGTAACTCACAAGTTCCCTGTATAGTTGATAAATGAGACTGGAGTGTTTGGCTGCAATAATAATAACCTGTATAATTAATATGATATTGGAAAGTTCTGAATGGAATACAAATAACTGAAAAAATAAAAGTAACATTAATTTTCTTTGTATAGTTGAGGTACTGAATGCTCTTTAGTGCTAAACATTGCAATTATATTGTGAGTGATTACTTTTTACTCTTCATTATTTGTAACTTGTATGATTAAAACTCATTTCAGGTGTTACATGCGCAACAATTTATACAAGAGTTGTGTTATTTGTAGGTAACTCCACGATATGGAAAGCGTGTTCTCTACTAACTATATACAGGATGACAATTATTGAACTATATGAAATAAAACCATCATAACTTCTGAATGGTTTGCATTAGGATGTTCAAACTGGACAGTTGGCCACGGGGCTTGAGGGGAATTAGCATGCACATATATGTTTAGGTTTAGCAACGAAGCCCACTTTCATTTGGATGGATTTTTCAGTAAGCAAAACTGACACAGTTGGGTGACTGAGAATCTGCATTTCACAATTGAGAAGTCATCCTCAATGTGTGGCTGTGTGGTGTGCAGTGTCCAGTCACAGAATAATCAGTGTAATATTCCTTGATGACACGGTGACTACCGAATGGTACATGATGGTTTTGAAAGATGATTTCATCCCCATCGTCCAAAGTGACCCTGATTTCAACAAGATGTGGTTCATGCAAGATGGAACTCTACCCCATTGAAATATGAAAGTGTTTGATGTCCTGGAGGAGCACTTTGGGGACAGCATTCTGACTATAGGGTACCCAGAGACACTGGCATGGGTCTCGATTGGCCACCATATTCTCTGTATCCGAATGCATGGGACTCCTTTTTGTGGGCTATATTACAGAAATAACCCCAAAACCATTGCTGAGCTGAAAACAGCCATTCAGGAGGTCATAGACAGCATTGATCTTCCGACACTTCAGTGGGTCACGCAGAATTTCGCTATTCGTCAGTGCCACATCATCGCCAGTTGTGGCAGGCATATCGAACGTGTCATAACCTAAATCCGAATATTGTTAGTGATGTTTAAATGTTGAATAAAGTGTGTGGATGCCATAGTTTATAACTAATTTCGGTTTCTTTTCATATAGTTCAATAATTGTCACCCTATAAATAAATTCTGCTTACCAAGTGGTGACAGACACAGTCAGAAACAAAAGCTGACAGATAAATTAGTTTCCAAATTCAAACCTTCCTTCATCCAATAAAGAATCAGAATTAGTATGAGGGAATAAAACTGTTTAGGTATTAAAAGTAATGTCATGTTAAACTCAGATAAGAGGAAAATGAAATTTTAAAACCTCAAAAGTTATGTTGCTGGGTAACTGGAAAGTCATAGCTAATGGTAGGACAAACTGAAGCATAATACTTCTTTTTTTATTTTGTTTCTGTACTGTCCTACAGTGTCTCTCTGACCCTTACCTCTAATTTAATATTTGAACCAACCACCTTTAGTTGGATAACGGACCCTTGTGGTTAGAAATTGATTGTAGCAGCTTTTGTATGTATGTTTCTCTTTAGCTACTTGAGACAAAAGTAAGTTTTATTCCAGCTATGACAGTTGTTCATATTATGGCAATTTTGGTGGGATAACTACCTTCATGTTTCCTTATAGTGAAAATTTGTTGCAAATAGGAGGAATATTTGTGTTAGTGGTTGTTGCTGCACAGGAATCAAAGACAGACTGCATGTCATACACCTCATTGAAACAGACATAATCAACTGTTCTTGGATTTTCTATTAACCTGTATTGTTATGACTACCTGTTAATTTAAAAAACAGCTATTTTGTGCAGTGTGGCCTGCAGCTATGTGATTTGGGAGTAGCCTTTAGGCTGCCAGAGGTTCCTAAAGTGATCGTGCATACAATGCTTGGAAGATTCTCTGGCTAGGCACTTTGATGTAAGTGATCCACTGATACTCATTTTGAGTTAACGGTTTGTAGGTCAAAGTGGGCTGCTGCTTCCTTTTTTCGTCAGTGTGTAGATATGTGTCTCTGGCATAATTGATTGAATAACACAGATTGATTGCATTGCTAAGAAAGAACTTTATACAAAATTTTACTTTGTCCATGTACTCTGATCAGGCAGAACATTATGACCACTGACCTACTATTGATATAATCCCGACAGCAGCAACACCTGGCGAATAATGACTGCTAGTCAGATACATACACTGTGCATGCTATATCAGTGAGTGTGCCGTCCGTGTGTAGAACGGGGAGGGCACGCTATCTATCTGAGTTTGACCGAGGGCAGATTGTGATGACTCCATAGGCTCTTCGTGAGCATTTTGGAAACTGCATGACCTGTTAGGTGTTCAGGGAGTGGTGTGGTGAGTGTCTTCCACACATGACGAAATCAAGGTGAAATTGCATCCAGACGTTGTGGGGTTGGGCAGCCACCCCTCATTACAGATGTTGTGTGTTGTAGGCTGAGCACACCGGCAAAACAGGACAAATGATGAACTGTGGTGGACCTAACATCAGACATTAATGCTGGGCAGAGTACAAGTGTATCTGAATACAAAGTGCACTGAACGCTGCTAATGATGGGTCTCCACAGCCCACGAACCATGCATGTGCCAGTGTTAACACCACGACATCGGCAACAACGACTGAAATTGGCATGTGAGCATTGGCTGGACATTGGCACAGTGGTGGAGCATTGCATGATCTGATGAATCCTGATACCTTCATCATGCTAATGGGAGGACTTGAATCCATCGTCTTCCAGGGGAATAGCTCCTGTACTGCAGGACGGAGACAAGCTGGTGGCAGCTCCATTATGCTCTGAGGAACGTTTACGTAGGCATCCATGGGTCCACTAGAGCTTGTGCGAGGTACCATGATGGCCAAGGAGTATCATAATGTGGTTGCAGACCACGTACGCCCTTTCATGACAATTATGTTTTCCGATGGCAGTGGTATTTTTCAACAAGATAATGTGCCAAGTCACAAGGCCAGGTGTGTGGATGAAATGGTTCAAGGAACACAGTGGGGAGTTCCAATTGATGTGCTGGCCCCCCAATGTGCTGGATCTGAACCCAGTCGAACACGTCTGGGATGTGATTGAACGTTATGTCAGAGCTAATCACCCCCCCCCCCCCACCCCCCCTCTATAATGTACAGGAATTAGGTGTTTTGGGCGTGTGGATATGGTGCCAACTCCCTTCAGCAACCTACCAAGCCCTACTTACTTCCATGCCACAATGCATCGCCACACTGACTATTAGGTAGGTGGTCATGATGTTCTGGCTGATAAGTGTATGTTTAGCTACCTTTAAAGTAGGTCACTTGTTAACAGCATGGCTTGGCCAGAAATGAAAGTGAGTGGGAGCTCCAGATGGCCAAGCGTTTAGAGAAAACAGCACATTTGATGCAGATTGGGTTAGTCATGAGCCATTTATGTTAACATTGTTTGCAGGAAGTAGTTGGTGCAGCAGGAAGACTAGAGAACAGCAATCCAAGGGTCATGGGATCGAGTCTATACAGAAACAGTTTTTTATTTATTTAATTATTTTTAATTTTCTGGTTTTGCCTTACTTATTATCTAAATAAATTGAAATAATGCTCACTATATTGTATGTATTAACATTTTCATAAACGGCATGAAAAGAAAAGGCAAAATATAGTTTGGGATTGCAAATAAATTTCCATTAAGGGATTGTAAAGTGTACATGAGAACTTTGTATATAAAATTACTTTTATTATTTTACAGGTGATGATATGCACTTGTTGATTGTAAAAACAGGGGAACAGTAATTTTCTCTGCATCTGACACACATTATAAATGCCACATTGTTGCAGTTACATGTTAGTTTTATAATGCTTTCAGGAAAAGCAAACTTAGTTTACATTGATAAAAGATTCTGTTTCATCACATAGTTTGTTAGAAAACCATACGTAACACATTTCACAAAATATTGGTGAGTATAGCTGGTGCAGTCTTCTTGGGGCATTATTTCTTATTGAAGCTTCTTGATCAAATTCTTTACAGGGTGATAAAAATGACTTTGTAGGGTTGCACTAGCAGAGTTCATTTGGAGCGAATCATTTTAATAGTATATAATGGCAATTCTTCTAAATCTTGAAAAATCTCATCATATAATTGTGGATTTGTTTGTCCTCCCCATGAGTCAGTTAACAGAAGAAATTTATTACTCTGTGTGTAGGGCTTTGTCACACCAGTCAAAACATTTTTGTGTAAGGCTGTTGTAAGTTTCCCAGATTTTGGCGAAGTAATGGCATTACTATATTTTGCCATGTACACTTCCACTACTTTTTGAATCCCTGGTACAAATGAGCCAAACCTCACATAGGCACACATAGACTGTTGGCAACAAGAGGGTCACTTTGTTCATATCCTGTCCTTTCCTGGTAACTGCTTTTGCCCTCAGTGGTCCAGTGTTCAGCTGTAAGTTGACAGATACTGCAAACCTGAAAACAGAACATACAGAAGTGAGTATTTTATCGTACATGACAGTAAAAAGAGTATTTTAATTGATGTTGATGAATGAGAATTCTCGGCTTACTTTTTTGACCAGACACTTTAATTACAGTCCCTTCTTGGAAAGTTATTTGCAGAGTCCTCATGGATCCTGTAAGTGCAATCTTGTCTTGGAAATTTATTTGCAATTCAAAGTTTACATTTGCCTTTTTTTTCATGCCTTTGATGAAAGTGTTAATAAATACAATATATTGAGCATTATTTCAGTTCATTTGCAGTATGAGTAACATAAAAATTGAAAATTAAAAATATATATAAAAACAAAGATGAGGTGACTTACCGAACGAAAGCGCTGGCAGGTCGATAGACACACAAACAAACACAAACATACACACAAAATTCAAGCTTTCGCAACAAACTGTTGCCTCATCAGGAAAGAGAGAAGGAGAGGGAAAGACGAAAGGATGTGGGTTTTAAGGGAGAGGGTAAGGAGTCATTCCAATCCCGGGAGCGGAAAGACTTACCTTAGGGGGAAAAAAGGACGGGTATACACACGCACACACACACATATCCATCCACACATATACAGACACAAGCAGACATATTTAAAGACAAAGAGTTTGGGCAGAGATTTTTTAAGGAAGGGTTGCAGCCAGAGATGGGAACTTAAAGTGTGAGGCCTTTGGGGGTAATGCCAAATGTCAGACAAGCCTGAGAAAATAGAATATGGGAGCGTAATCTGGCTAGGGCGAAGGCATGTTTGCGGAGGGAATGTAAATAAAACTTAATGGGGTTGTTGTGGGGGTGTTGTGAGGGTGACATGGTATTAGAAGGTGGAAAGTGTAACATAAGGTGAAATGAAAATAAAAATAAATGGGGAGAGATAAAGGTGAACCGGAAAGTAACAGGAGATCTGGAATGAAAAAAGGCGAAAAGGTGTTGGTTACAGCTGGGCTATGTTGGACTTGGGTTGGTAGACAACGATGTGCATAAAGGTTAGGTGGTTGTGTTGCCGCCAAAACACGTTAAAGGACGGAGAAATTCGGGAAAATTTCGAAACAACTGCGTGTAGTATATTAAAAGAAGTGGTTTTGTGGTGGAAGATTACGAAAATGAGGCTAACAATGGTCTGACGAAGAAATAATGACGTAAAAACCTGTGGGAAGCGGCTAAAAATTATAAGTGATGTGAGAAAAACGGAAATGGAAATAAAGCGAAAGTTATTAGAACTGGCCGAAATGGTTGTTTAAAAATTGAAAGGAACTGTTTGTGAACTAGAAACGGTGGATATTATAGCGGCGGTAGTGCTGAAAGCGGCAAAAAAATTTTTTTGGTTATGGTTAGGAAGTGGGTTACGTATTATTGAGTATTTATAGGCGGGATAAAATAGTATAGCAGATTACGGTAAAAAGGAGAAGGTAAATACAAAGTGAAACTACTGGCAAAAACAGAAAGAGGAAAATAAGACGACAGAAAAGATTTCGAAATGCAACAGTGACAATAACAAACGTAATTGTTGGATTCAAATTAATGATATCAATATAATAGAGGGAAACATTCCACGTGGGAAAAATTATATATAAAAACAAAGATGAGGTGACTTACCGAACGTCAGCGCTGGCAGGTCGATAGACACACAAACAAACACAAACATACACACAAAATTCAAGCTTTCGCAACAAACTGTTGCCTCATCAGGAAAGAGAGAAGGAGAGGGAAAGACGAAAGGATGTGGGTTTTAAGGAAGAGGTTAAGGAGTCATTCCAATCCCGGGAGCGGAAAGATTTACCTTAGGGGGAAAAAAGGACGGGTATACACTCGCACACACACACATATCCATCCACACATATACAGACACAAGCAGACATATTTAAAGACAAAGAGTTTGGGCAGAGAGACTAAAACCCACATCCTTTCATCTTTCCCTCTCCTTCTCTCTTTCCTGATGAGGCAACAGTTTATTGTGAAAGCTTGAATTTTGTGTGTATGTTTGTGTTTGTTTGTGTGTCTATCGACCTGCCAGCGCTTTCGTTCGGTAAGTCACCTCATCTTTGTTTTTATATATAATTTTTCCCACGTGGAATGTTTCCCTCTATTATATTGAAAATTATATATATATATATATATATATATATATATATATATATATATATATATATATATATATATATATATATATATATATATACAGACCATGCCAAAAATACTAGTTTTTCTAAACGTATGGCCGTCTGGAGCTCTCACTTTTTCACTTTCATTTCTGACCAACCTTGCGTGTACCAAAAATTTGGACAAAATCGGTGATAACTAGTAGGCACGGTCACCTTGTGAGAAGTCAGAAAACTCTGATGCAGTAAGTATATTGCTGCATAGCTACGTAATATTGTAATCTCATAGCTACCTTGATTTAATATATGTTTTATTTTGCTGAGATAATAGATGAAGAAACTAGTTAGAGGATTGCTGGATTCTGTAAGTTCCCTTTGAAAAATAGAGATGTGACGGAATAGAAATTTAGGGTATCCAAGTAACCGCAAAATAGCTTGTTGTTATTTCCACTTTTCAGTTAAATCATTTTAAGTTACCACATTGTGTGTAAACTTGGACCTGAAAATCTGAACTTGTTATTTCAGAATATTTCCCAAGACCATTCTGACAGTGGAGTGGGAACGATGTCAGCTGGCAGCACTAGAGATAGCTCACGTTCTAGTGAGCAAAGATATCAGCACAGAAACAACTTACGTTCCAGGTTTGTTACTGTATAACATACTGAAGCAGACAGAATGGATGAAAAGATAATAATGAAGAATGTTTAGAAATGTATAAAGAATGAGTTATGTGATGCATTTGCTAAGTTTTAAGACTGACGTTGTCAGAAGGCTTTTAATATCGTTGTTGTTTTCCAGCTCATGCTTCCCACAGGCAGCACACGGGCACTTACCATGTCTCTTTGTCATTATACAGTAATATCTTCACTTCTGTTTTCACATCAGGCCTCATTTGAGCACTTGACACTTTTCAAGTTCTAACCACTATTTGCTTGATTCATCCTCTAAGTGCTTTTTTCCTTTTCCTTACCTGCAAAAGTAAATTTTTGGTGCTTTAGTGTTTTTCATTGTCTCATTAAAAGTCAGTAATGCTTTAATGTCTGATCATGTATAGCAAGAGTTGGCAACCTTCTTTTACCTCCAGACTGCATCATCAAAATCAGAATATCTTGTAGGCAGTTCAAGTTTTCAACTTAATATTTTAAAAATGGTGATTGGCAAATAAGTCAAAATTGAAATTTTTTTTCCAAATATCATTCTTAGGCAGTACCTTAAAATGAAACATATACTAATTTAGTGAAAGAAACATACTGGTACGGAATATTTTAAATCAAAATTTTATGTAAGACAAAAAAATATATAAGCAGAATGTGTCTTTTGTAGCTATGCAGAAGAGATGACTTATGCGTACACAACAGTACTACTACAGTTTAAGGGAAAAAGGAACAAAACAACATAAAAAGATGGAGAGAACGTTTGTTCATATTCAGCAGTACACAACTTTACAAATGCATAACACTGTAGATATGAGAGCTGCCTTTTAAATTTCTGTGAAAACAATTAAAGAAAAACATTTTTTGGTACAGATGATTTTATTATTTTTCAAAAATTTGGTCTTTAAAATTGTTTACTCTTTGACATGGTTTCAAACCAGTCCTGAAAACATTTTTTTCTGTTTTGATGTTGGCACCTCAAAAACATGGTTTTGGAAATATTCAACAGCTTCTTGAGATGATGAGAATTGCTGTCTACACATGTTTTGTTTTACATATGAGAACAAAAAGAATTCATAAGGAGATAAATTGGGTGAATTTCGTGATGTAATTTGCAACTTGCAACAAACAAATTGTTTATGGATTTTGGTTTTAACTGTTCTCTAAAGTAATGATCGTGAAATATACAGTTTAATCAAAGAAACCTGCCACTATTTTCTTGGAAGGGATTCAGAAATGAACCACTGTTGTTGATTTTGAGTCATCTGGGAACATGCAAACTGTTGATTAATGATTACTTTCCAGTTTCCTCAAATTTATCCAAGTTTTGTTTTCCTTACACTGGTGTCATGAGCCTGTTTTGAACTTCAATCAGATTGTTCTGAATCCATTCTGAACAGATCTTTGTTACCACTAAATGTTCATAAAAAAGCTAATGTACTGTTACGTAATAAAATACACATTGTTTTGAGAGAATCATTGAAGATGATTCTTGCTTCAATTACTAACACTTCCAATGTTCTCTTGTACGGAATTAGTACATCCATATCAGCTTGCAGCCAACAGTATCCGCACTGTACCAATTACAAATAGGTGGTTCATTGTCTAACATATTTTGATATGTTAAATTTTCACACAACATATTCAGTGGTTAACATGTTCAGTGGTAACAAAAATTTGACTGTATCAGTTTCATAGATAACATGAAGTTGCAGCCAAGTGTGTGGATTTCTCACATTAATCTCTTCCTGCACAGTGAGGAGACAGGGTGGCAGTTTTTCTGAAAATTGTGCAATTCTCAAGAAAATTAATTTTGCATGAAAAAGTCTGGGAAATATCTGAAGATTCTAAAAGACTTGCAGAATTGTGAAGCACTCTGTGGGGATTTCAGTCTTTCATTGACTGAAAGAGCTGTACAGATGTATCTGTGGATTCTGCTTTGATAAACAATCACTTGTGCAGGTGTCACATGAGGAAAAACAAAGCAGAGCCTTGAGTCTTTTTAGTGTGTGTTGCTTGTTTGCAGCTGCCTCCAATGTACTGACTGGCATTAGGAGTCGTCATTATTGTCTGTAGATATGTATTTGTGGCAAAAGGTGGGATCCTGTGGCCCTGGGGCCCGAGTGTTTCTGACCCTCCCCAACCTTTCATGTTTCCTTTTCAAGGAAGGAGTCAATAGTTCCAATGGATAGGATGACATCTTGTACTTATTTTATTATATGCCTGTCACAGTACTGAGAAATTTACCTTCTGGAGGTACCGTATTTACCCGATTATGAGACGGCGTTTTCCCCCACATTTGTCATTTGAAAACTATGGGGTTGTCTTATATTCACACATTATACTATTGCTCCCAAGGCCAATGTTTTTACATTGTTCAATAGATTGATATAGCAATTGTCTCATACTTACAGATGAAGCTCTTTGGCTATTGAGGTTTTGTACAAATTTATTTTATCTGACAGTATATCTCTGTGTGTGTGTGTGTGTGTGTGTGTGTGTGTGTGTGTGTGTGTGTGTGTCTATATATATATATATATATATATATAAACACACACAAATGATTGAAGCGATTTCACAGCTCTACAATAACTTTATTATTTGAGATATTTTCACAATGCTTTGCACACACACATAAAAACTCAAAAAGTTTTTTTAGACATTCACAAATGTTCGATATGTGCCCCTTTAGTGATTCGGCAGACATCAAGCCGATAATCAAGTTCCTCCCACACTCGGCGCAGCATGTCCCCATCAATGAGTTCGAAAGCATCGTTGATGCGAGCTCGCAGTTATGGCACGTTTCTTGGTAGAGGAGGTTTAAACACTGAATCTTTCACATAACCCCACAGAAAGAAATCGCATGGGGTTAAGTCGGGAGAGCGTGGAGGCCATGACATGAATTGCTGATCATGATCTCCACCACGACCGATCCATCGGTTTTCCAATCTCCTGTTTAAGAAATGCCGAACATCATGATGGAAGTGTGGTGGAGCACCATCCTGTTGAAAGATGAAGTCGGCGCTGTCGGTCTCCATTTGTGGCATGAGCCAATTTTCCAGCATGTCCAGATACACGTGTCCTGTAACGTTTTTTCGCAGAAGAAAAAGGGGCCGTAAACTTTAAACCGTGAGATTGCACAAAAAACGTTAACTTTTGGTGAATTGCGAATTTGCTGCACAAATGCGTGAGGATTCTCTACCGCCCAGATTCGCACATTGTGTCTGTTCACCATTAAGAAAAAATGTTGCTTCATCACTGAAAACAAGTTTCGCACTGAATGCATCCTCTTCCATGAGCTGTTGCAACCGCGCCGAAAATTCAAAGCGTTTGACTTTGTCATCGGGTGTCAGGGCTTGTAGCAATTGTAAACGGTAAGGCTTCTGCTTTAGCCTTTTCCGTAAGATTTTCCAAACTGTCGGCTGTGGTACGTTTAGCTCCCTGCTTGCTTTATTCGTCGACTTCCGTGGGCTATGCATGAAACTTGCCCGCACGCGTTCAACCGTTTCTTCGCTCCCTGCATACCAACCCGTTGATTTCCCCTTACAGAGGCATCCAGAAGCTTTAAATTACACATACCATCGCCGAATGGAGTTAGCAGTTGGTGGATCTTTGTTGAACTTCGTCCTGAAGTGTCGTTGCACTGTTATGACTGACTGATGTGAGTGCATTTCAAGCACGACATATGCTTTCTCGGCTCCTGTCGCTATTTTGTCTCACTGCGCTCTCGAGCGCTCTGGTGGCAGAAACCTGAAGTGCGGCTTCAGCCGAACAAAACTTTATGAGTTTTTCTACATGTCTGTAGTGTGTCGTGACCATATGTCAATGAATGGAGCTACAGTGAATTTATGAATTTTTTTTTTTTAACAGGTTTCCAGTAAAGATCCTCATACATATACGGATACCATTGACATACATTTATGTTGTTTTTTAAAGTAAAAGTACCATTCAAAGTTAAAAATCTTGTCCTTTAAAAACCATTACTTGATTCTGACTGAAATCAGTATTTTCTTTGGTTATGAGAGACTAATGATTTATCAGGTGGATTGCAAATGAAAAACTCGATTGCTGTACATGCATTAGAATACTGGAGAATATCGTTACCGGCTTTTAATCAGCTTTAGAAGATGATGACATTGAGATGGAATGAGAAGGAAAATTAATCCAGAATGAAACATCTAACAAATTAAGTAAATCATGTTAAACTGATTGTTGCAGCTGTTGTTGTGAGAATAAATTGTAGCAGAAAGACCCATTGTGGAGACAGTATGAACACATGTTACTAGACTTGGCTGAATGGTGATTGCAGTCTTTTACTTATGTGTTAGCTGCTGTTTATCATATGACCTGCAACCTAGAAGATATTGCCTCCCATGTTTTACTTAAGCACAGCACTACGGAAAGTTTGAGAGGGAACAGTTACCCAGTTTGGCTGAGAACTACCGTGCAGCCGACCTTGGGAATGTATACTACGTACTTTGGCTTTTTACAAACATGTACCATATTTAAACTGCAGTTTGCCTGGATCCATTTGAATTCATAATCAAACTGACTTTGAGTTGGATAAATACTCAAAAATAGCATACATGTCTGCAGGAGACACAAAAAGTCTAGATGGGGGCCAGTGCTTGCTTACATGTTTTGTGCACCAATGTTCTCAATGTTCATTGTGAGGTATGACAGGAACAATTGGGGGTGTGTCAGGTGCTGGGTCTACACAGTCAATGGGACAGCAGCAGGCAGAAATATGTTTGGAAGCAAGAGACGTTATTCTCACAAGAAAATAGAAGCGAAATCCGCTTTGTGTTAAAAAAAAAAAGAAAGAGTCCCGCAGTTCTCACAACCTCAGAAATCACAACATATTCAGAAGAAACACTCAAATATTTGTGGTAGTGGAGGTATAAGTTTCACAACTGTCCTGTTAGGATAATGATGATGATTAAGAGTAGTGATACCACAGATGACAGAATAAGCAAACAAAACCAGTAGTGAAGATACAAATTAAAGTAAATAATTTTTTTGTTTATTTTAATTCTCATTGTATTCTCAAAATGTAGACAAGCAATAAATGGTGTAAATTTAGAATAGGTGTAATGTTAACTATTTAGACAGATCCATTACATCAGTAAAAGTTTGTAATTTTGGTTAGTCAGAATATGTTAAATAAATTTTTCTTGAGGAGGCTCTTAAGAAAGTGGGGTCATCTTATATCCAGGGTCATCTTATACTTGGGTAAATACCGTGTCATCTTATACTTGGGTAAATATGGTAAGTGCTGTGCTAATATACTAACAGGTATGTTTTGTTGATCATCATTAAATACTTTAGCTTTTTACCACTCTTATGACTGAACTGCAGTGTCACACTTAAAATAAACTGTGACAATCGCACAAGTGCCTGTTTAGAAAATTGCTCAACTCGTATAATCTAAAGTATATAATGTTACATACCATAATGTCAAGTCCCGCACTCAGTGTGACACAGACTACATCTTTTTTTAAATTTCATTGGCATATGATGTCAAATCGTTCTTTTTAGAATTTAAGTTTGATTTTGCATACAATGTACTGAAGTCTGTTTTTAAAAGATCAGTGGAATCATTTCTGAAGCCAGAAGTATTGATGAATGCCATATTGATAACACATCCACATGTACAAAATTATGATAATTTAGTCTGTACAAAACTTTGATACTTGTTAGTAACTAAAGTTGATAAATCATTGAGACAGTAGAATTGCTTCAGTTTCTAAAAGAGTGTAAAATATCTCTTAAAGAGTTCATCAGCAGAGTATTCCTCTGCAGTCTATTTTCGCATCTATTGACAAAAACCTACAAGTACTCTTGCTTCTAATCTGATGGAACAAATCTTGATTTGAGTCAGAAATAGTTGGATGAATTGTTTTTTATACTTGTAAAAAATAATTGTTGTTACATTTTAGCTTTTGCTGTTATGCTAGGTGGGTGAGGAGTTTGATCATTTCTGAACAGGAAGTCTAGCAGAAAAAATATGCAAATGATGAATTTCAAATGGTTTCCAGGTTCTTCCACAGCAACAGTTTGTAAATAGAGCTCTCTTTGAACAAAGTCTGTCTGAAGATATTAATCATTGCACACAAGAAAGTCTATGACACATTCATATTTAGATTCAGTTTTATTGTCATTATTATTGTGGTCTTCAGACTCAAAACTGGCTATTACCAGCTCATCATATTAGTCTGTCCTGTGAAAGTCTCATTTTTGTAACCGCCGGCTCAAACATAGGTTGTTATAAGTTTAATGTGTATGTCTGTCAGTGGCATCATATCTCATAAATGAAATGTCCAATTTTAATGCCTACCCTTTTTATATTATTATTTAAAGTTGGCTTAATTGGGATGGTTCTTAGCTAGTTCAATGAAACTATGTTCAGCCATTTAAGATTCATCAGCTAAATTGTGTAAAAATGTTTTCCACCAGCACCCTCTTTTGATATACGCCATATAATACATAAAAGCTATGTGAAGTTACATGGTACCTGATTGTAGAACTCAAAAAGATTTAAATAAAAGTCTGAGAGAACATATGTTTGTCTTTTATGGTTGCTCAACAATGATAATTTTTGCCTTTTGAATCCAGCCATTTTAGCACCTACAATGTGGATAAATGGTGATTGTGTCTCAGCTGTAAAACATAAATACGATGAATACCATTCTACTAATCCTCAATGTCATGGTTGTTTCTGACAGAATTACAATATCACTGACAAACCTTAAAGATTTTGTGCATTCAAACTGAACTTTTGGTTTCCCTTTCTGCTTGCACTATGTACAGATTGAGTAACAGGAGATATAAGTAACAATCTTGCCTCACTCTTTTGTCAAGTTACTTCTCCTTTTGATGTTGTCTGACTCATAATGTGTCTGCTTTGTGTACAGGTTATGACCACCTTTCACCTACTACCTTTTACCCTTGCAACTTTCGGATTGCAAAGAGTGTATTCCAGTCTACATTGTCAAAAACTTTCTATATACTGTATCTACAAGTGCTATAAAAGTAGGTTTGTCTTCCGTCAGCCTGTCTTCTTAGGTAAGTCATATTGTCAGTGTTGCCTCCATAACCCAAACTGATCTTCCTTGTGCTTGAATTCTATGTCATCCCAATCTTTTGCACATAATTCTTGTTAGTGTTTTGCAGCCTTTGCTATTGTGGTTATTATTTTCTCCTTGAAATCTGAAGGTATTTTGCCTGTCTTCAACATCCTGCATATCAGGTGGTGAGGAGAGGGGGGGGGGGGGGGTTGTTCCCTCACCATTTGTGTCCACAAGCAGTGTTAAAAAGAAAATCTTGCTTTTACATATAATGAATATCAGTTGAAGTTTCAGAATGGAAAAACTGGGAAATCTTTTTTGGGAATGTAATCGCCACACAGAGAGAGAGAGAGCTAGAAATGCCAGTAAAATAATGGTGTGTATTTTTGTGCTGCAAGTGGACAGTTAAAGACAATCTCACCTAAAGAATTTTGAATGGTTGGTGGTGTACGCTGGAGTTTCTTTTCCCATACTTCTCAAGTGAATACAAGAGAAGCTTGAGTAAGGTGCATGTGCATGATTTTGTTCTGCCATGACAATGTGATTGCTCAAAGGGCAATATCAAAAGCTAGGATTAGTAACCCCTATGTTAAAGCGTTTCCTATACTACTACTAGGAATTTTGTCTTGTGAACACCCAGCCATCCTATCTCCTTGTATTTTTAAATTTTTCCCTTCGATGTAATTATTTTGTGAGCTTGATAAATTCTCATTGTTGGTGTATCCAAGAGGAAAGGGATCAAAATAATTATTTCAATGAGACAACCTTTTTATAACATTCGCAGTTGTTCAGTCTGGCATTACCTATAACCAGCCTCATCATTTTTCAGATCTGAAGAACGTCACAAAATTACCCAGCCACAGTTTGAATCGACAAGACATGTGGAACAGAAACGAAGGAATATAAACCAGTCACCCTCAAGCAGCAACAGCCAGGGGCTTATTCCATCACAACCACCTCGCTTAGCACGAGGATCTGCAGGGCTTATTACTGGTGCACATAATCCCCATGGTTACTTCCTACGCCCTACATCTTGTGACTACATCCCTGAAGAATCTCGTGCCCTTCACTGTGTTGCCCAAGAAGAGTCCTGCAGGAGTGGAGCAGCAGTGAAGAAGGTTTTTAGTGATTCCCTTCTACCATCTTTGAACACCAAGTGCTCATCACCTTCTTGTCATGAGAATGTGCATTGTAATGTGCTTGGTCGAGAGGACAACAGCATTTTGAGTAGTTCTGAAAGTGATCCAGAACTCCGTAGACTGGAAAACTATAGAAAAGAATTTATGAAGAAACTTCGTATGGGAGGTGGTTTTAATTGTAATTCCGATGTACATGTTGATGTGCCAACAGAACAGTCTGAAATCCAGAGTGTTAATTTCAAGAAATATGATGAAATTCGAAATGATAGATGTTATTCTCATAGATCTACTTCTGATTGTGACTGCAGTACTTGTTGTAGAAAGATGGAGATTAGAAGTGGGTGTCAGAGAGAGAACGGTGAAAGGATAGGTGTCTGCCAAACATCCCACTACAGCCACCATTTCCATAGTAATGACCAGAACAAATACACTGTCAAAAAGCCCTCTGATAGTGATAGATCAACCACAGGACCTACAGCAACACCACTTAACACATCTCGCCTGACGCCAATGCGACACAAATTAGACAGTGCTGTGTGCCACATCCTTCAAGATGGAGATGTCTGTATTGAGTTCCTGAAGAAGAAGAAAAGTAAAAGTGAAAAGGTTGTTGATGTCTGTCGGATATCTGGAGATGGAATTCGTGTACGTATGTCACCTACAAATATATATATATATATATATATATATCAATATAATAGAGGGAAACATTCCACGCGGGAAAAATATATTTAAAAACAAAGATGATGTGACTTACAATACGAAACTCGCTGGCAGGTCGATAGAAACACAAACAGACACATACATACACACAAAAGCTTGCGAAAGCTTGAATTTTGTGTGTGTCTGTTTGTGTTTCTATCGACCTGCCAGCGCTTTCGTATGGTAAGTCACATCATCTTTGTTTTTTTATATATAAACTACAAGAAATTCTCTTCTGGGACTAGGAAACGGTGAATTAATTTTCGACTATACTACAGAAGAACATATTCTTGTAGTCTGAGTAAGTGCATTTTCATACATGTACTAGTTAAACAGTTGTTATAACTTTGTTTTCTTCTTGATTTAAATGTTTCTATAGACTTCATATTGATTTTTTTTTAGCCAAAGAAAAAATAAAAGAAGGGACAGGAAGACTCACAATAAGAACAAACTTTGGTTTGGAAACACAATTTATAATATTGTCTTTTCATATTCAGTTGTGATTTGACAAATATTTTTATCTTTATTGGTAAGCCTCCATCCCATAATATTGATAAAGATGGGAGTCATTTTGAGTTTCTTACAGCCAGCAGTCACTGGATAGCTATTGTTGCTCGTTTCAAGGATGCCACGTAACTACCTTATTATCTTGCTGTACGATGATCTTGAATGTTAACGACAGCCCCATTATTTGAAGAGACTTTTGAGGATTTTCCTATGACTAATCTTAATTACATTATGTAAAATATTATAAGGCACACTAAATAAGATGAAGTACTTGTTTTAAACTTGCACCAATGCTTTATCACAACCTTTTTCTTTTTTGTGTGTTTAAAATCTAAAGTTAAAGTTAGAGGTGGTCATCACGGGCATCAAGCTCGCTTGTTACTTGTGACTTGATCAGCTGCTCAGGACTGGATTAGTAAGAAACTCAAGGCTCAAATACAGGAGCTAATGATTAAGGCAATTCAAGCATACTTACACCGGAAGGGAAATAAGTTAAGTGTGATAATGAATGTGGCCTGAAATCAAAATTGCACTCATGATAAGTAAACATCAAATGAATACCTTATTTTATCATCATCATATTTTGATCTTTGCATTTTCTTCCACTCTTGCTAAAAACATTCTTGTATCAAAAACTAGCCATACTTTTCATTTGTTAAGCATATGCCCAGAAGAAAAATTTGTTTGCTATTGTCATATTCAATTTATGAATCTTTTCATGAGAGTTTAGTGGAGGAAATTATATGCTTTAAAATGTGACATACGAGTAACACTTCACAATCCTGTCTTTGATGCTGAATGTAACCCACAGGACAACAAGTACTGATTTCAGTCATTATCTGAAAATAAAAATAATATTAACATTTATTCTGTTGAATAGAACTCCCTGTCTTATTCCTGTATGACTTCAAAATAATGAAGCAAATTTTTGGAAATTAGAAAAAAAGCAAATATTAAAATCTTAAGGGCGATGTACTTGAAGACAATATTGTGGAAATGGAAGAGGATGTAGATGAAGATGAAATGGGAGATATGATACTGCGTGAAGAGTTTGACAGAGCACTGAAAGACCTGAGTCGAAACAAGTACCCGGGAGTAGACAACATTCCATTAGAACTACTGATGACCTTGGAGAGGCAGTCCTGACAAAACTCTACCATCTGGTGAGCAAGATGTATGAGACAGGCGAAATACCCTCAGACTTCAAGAAGAATATAATAATTACAATCCCAAAGAAAGCAGGTATTGACAGATGTGAAAATTACAGAACTATCAGTTTAATAAGTCACAACTGCAAAATGCTAACACGAATTCTTTACAGACGAATGGAAAAACTGTTAGAAGCTGACCTCAGGGAAGATCAGTTTGGGTTCCGTTGAAATATTGGAACACGTGAGGCAATACTGACCCTACGACTTATCTTAGAAGCTAGATTAAGGAAAGACAAACCTACGTTCCTAGCATTTGTAGACTTAGAGATAGCTTTTGACAATGTTGACTGGAATACTCTCTTTCAAATTCTGAAGGTGGCAGGGGTAAAATATAGGTAGCGAAAAGCTATTTGCAATTTGTACAGAAACCAGATGGCAATTATAAGAGTTGAGGGACATGAAAGGGAAGCAGTGGTTGGGAAGGGAGTGAGACAGGGTTGTAGCCTCACCCCGATGTTGTTCAATCTGTATATTGAGCAAGCAGTAAAAGAAACAAAAGAAAATTTTGGAATAGGTATTAAAATCCATGGAGAAGAAATAAAAACTTTGAGGTTCGCCGATGACATTGTAATTCTGTCAGAGACAGCAAAGGACTTGGAAGAGCAGTTGAACGGAATGGGCAGTGTCTTGAAAGTAGGATATAAGATGAACATCAGCAAAAGCAAAACAAGGATCATGGAATGTAGTCGAATTAAGTCGGGTGATGTTGAGGGAATTAGATTAGGAAATGAGACACTTAAAGTAGTAAAGGAGTTTTGCTATTTGGGGAGCAAAATAACTGATGATGGTCGAAGTAGAGAAGATATAAAATGTAGACTGGCAATGGCAAGGAAAGCGTTTCTGAAGCATTGTTAACACCGAGTATAGATTTAAGTGTCAGGAAGTCGTTTCTGAAAGTATTTGTATGGAGCGAAGCCATGTATGGAAGTGAAACATGGACGATAACTAGTTTAGACAAGAAGAGAATAGAAGCTTTTGAAATGTGGTGCTACAGAAGAATGCTGAAGATTAGATGGGTAGATCACATAACTAATGAGGAGGTATAGAATAGAATTGGGGAGAAGAGGAGTTTGTAGCACAATTTGACAAGAAGAAGGGACCGGTTGGTAGGACATGTTCTGAGGCATCAAAGGATCACCAATTTAGCATTGGAGGGCAGCGTGGTGGGTAAAAATCGTAGAGGGAGACTAAGAGATGAATACACTAAGCAGATTCAGAAGGATGTAGGTTGCGGTAAGTACTGGGAGATGAAGAAGCTTGCACAGAATAGGGTAGCATGGAGAGCTGCATCAAACCAATCTCAGGACTGAAGACCACAACAACAACAACAACAACAACAAAATGCTGATTACTCCCTTAATGATCCCAAGGTGCACATCGATTTGATAAAAGTATCATTCAAATGCTCTATGAAACATGTAACTAACTAATTAAGTAGCTGAAACTTGGTGAACAGTTCCTTTGGCAAATAAGAAATACTTTTTGAATTTTTGGTGAAACCAAAGGAAAACTTTTTCTAAATCTGTTATCAAAATATATTTTATGTTCCACCTTCCATTCTTTCTTGACACTAGATGATATTCCCAGATCTTTGTCCATAATTGAGCATTTTATCTTTGTATGAAAATGAGATAACTTGAAAAAGATGGTAAGTGCAAGAAATACACCAGTTTCTGTACTTTTAGTGTGCCACTGTTCAGAATATATAAGAGGTATGAAAATAAACTTGTGAACTGTGAGTTCTAATGGTTGTAAGAGGGAATAAGAAAAAATTCACGAAAATCCAATAATTTTGGTTTGGGAATTTCATTCATCTACCTTTAAATGACACAAATTCCTAACAAAATGAAGCAACTAGTATCTTGAGAATATTCAGCTGGAACTACCCTGACTTCCTTCCCAGTAGAATGAATGTCTTGTCTGTTAAATGTCGTTGAACACTCCATTGTTGTTATAGCATTGTGACAAACAACACTCAAGTTTCGACAAGTCTTATGAGCATCGTGGTAACTTGCAGGCTCTCTGCCACAGATGTCACAAGCATGCAACGCTGTAATTGTGAACTAATGAGTGAATCTGAAGGCTCAGATGACTGGCTCGAATTATAGTCAATGAGGTCACAACTTTCTTTTTTATTAATTTTCATCATCTTCATTTCTAAGACTAATGGAATTTCTTCCATTCTGATTCTCCTCCCTCATTTCATCATCTTTTGAATCATGACTGGATATGGCATGCTTTTTGAATTCTTTCCTAATGGATTTGCTTGAGGTGCTACTATTAGGCTGTAAGGATCAATTGCCTACCATGTATATTGAGGATAAGGTCTCCTTGAAAACACTAGTTACTGTAAAGTTGCCACAGAGTACCCTTGAAGGGGCTATTCACAGGAGTATCCATTACTTGAAGTTTTACATGTCTGTAATTACAAGTGTGTGCAGAAAGTAATGCCTACAAATATTTCATGTGAAAACTCTTCAAGCTTTTTTCTTTAAGTGTTGGAAACAGATGAAAATTGGGTGGGGCCAAGTTGAGACAGTGTGGAGAATGATCGATGGTAGTGAATCCGAGGCATCAGATAGTTGCAGGTGTTACAGCACTCGTGTTGGTCTGTCTCACACACTGATATAATTATGTTAACACACTGCCGTGTTACACACTACAATTCAGAGACCTCTAGTGTCAGAGGGCTGCAAAAATGTAGACAGGAAGAATAAAGATGTCGAATGTTTATTTATTTAAAAATCTTTAATAGTTATCACATAAATAATTTGAAAGCACTACTTTTCAGCATGCCCTCATACTTCTCAAGACACTATAGTCCAGTAAACAAAGGAACATTAGTGGAAAAAATGGGTGTAGCCACTAAGTTTTGTACAGTAGTAGGGGGGAGTGTCATGAACAATGTACTAAAAATCCAAAATTACGCACATCTGGACTGTGAGCATTGGGGTGGGGTTTGGGGGGTGGGGGGCATTTAAAAGCCACTTATTACCATTTTTCCTGAATAACTTGAAAACCACAGTTTGTGTTGAAAATGTTCCCCAGTACAAAATTAAACTACATTAAATTTCATGCAGTGAAAGGTCATATTCATTTTTCTCTGTAGCACTAATAGTTTGCGTGCTGCAGGGGATGGAAAATATTGCAAAGTATTTAAAAAGGTGTTTTCATGGTATAATTATAATGCTTAATGCCTGTTGAACTTAGAAATAACACAAAATCTGTGTTAGTTATTTAAAATAACATTTTATCTTGAATGGGTACATTTCAGAAATCAACAACTGTGTCATCATCTTGAAGATTGAGTAAAGGTACATGATTTGTACACGTACCATGGCATGTTCCGCAGACCATGGAACATATGTCGGATTTTGGCATCCACATCGTCCCCCAGTAGAACGTTAGCAAAGGACATTGTTTAGTATAGCTTCAGGTGCTAGTGGGCCGTTGGTTGTCATTGGATAGAGCGTTCCATCCTCCCTTCTGTTCCATTCCTACTCGGTCTGCGGTAGGTGGTTATTGAATCATTATTGCATGGTAAATAAGTAAACAAATACCTCTAAGTAACAAGAAATGGTGATCTAAAAAGCACTATACAAAAACAGGAAATTAGTACACCTGTAATTAAACTCTGAAAGGGTGGTGGTGCATAGCTCCTATGGCTGGCGGCTGTGAGGTGAAGTCTGGATTTGCCTTTCTTGATGCTTTTAAGACTGCAGCATACCAGAGTTTATTCGGACATGGCTGATATTCTGGCACTTGTTACATTTCCAGAAATATTTTCTTGCCAGCATGTACGACCTTCTGTGCTGGTGCCAAGGGGTTAGTGAAGATGTAGAATATTGTATTCATTTGCCTAAGAATTTTACTTAACAGCTTAACCATTCCTCCTTCATTTTTGTTGTAAATGTTGGAGGTCACTAAACGCAATGAGAAGGAAGATGGTTTCAGCAAAAGATAATCATTGGAGTTTGTTGCAAACAATTTGGATTCAGCCTTACTCCTACCAAGCTTTATGAAGTATACGTTAGAGCCTGGTCATGAAAAAAACGATGAATAAAACAATCAGGTTGACATCTTCCCAGTTATCGTGACAGTGTGTGCAGGGCAGCTTTCTCTAACTCACATCTCCCTACAATTCCATCAGCATCGCCTGTAATAATTACTGTTTCTTCTCACCTCACTGTCATATTGTCACTAAGAAATTCGATAAGCCTAGTTTTGTTCTTTCCATTTGCGAGAAAATGTTCCTGTTGTTCAAATGATAGCCACGCTTTCATTAAAATTGACATCAAGCGAAGGTTTTGTGAGGAACCTTCCCTTCTGTTCTGCTCGTTTTGTTCTGTTGACATACCAAAAATCACAATACAATTTTGAGCATAATATGTGAGTACATAGGTTATGTATTGATTGCAAAGTGTGGAAAACTTGGTGCCTGTATTCCATTTCACGCGGTGAAGAAGGAGGCATACATCTACTAGATTGTCACTTGTTCTTAGGTCATGAGTTGCATAATTTCCTCAGGAAATCGACTTACCTCTTGTGTACTCTTTTCTACAAGATGTATGAACAACACAGTGTTATCTGTTCATGAAACTATCAGCTCTCACATCTTTTCTCAGATAATTGGCATTTACCATTCGATATATTCATTTCCCACAAACATTGAATAGATCGCTGACATCACTCTCATGGATTAAACACTTATCAGCAATTGTTTGTAGGAACATATTCTATATGAAAACTCTCCGAAGTATGACAAATAAATACTCACGTAATAAATTGAAAGTTACTCCACTATTTAAACATAAGCACAGTTAAGTTATTTTTTCTATTCACATAAGAGAACTGGACAAGAAATGCTGGAAAAGGTATACTTGATGATTATTCTGTGTGTAAACTGAAGAACAAGCCGTTATCTTGGTGGGGGAACTGACCTTTCCCAGAAGAAAGCCACAACAGTCATACAGGATGACTAACTATCAATTCCCGTACTAGCAGTGCAAGGCAATGTATAGAGATTTACTTAGATTCTCTTGGCATGTATTATGGTTTTATTGGTTTTTAATATCCGTATTCCAATTGATGTTAACGTGTTTTGCGGAAAATAAACTCTTCCCAGACATGTCTGTACCAATGCATTTTGTGGAAAATATGCACTGTCCAGTTGTGTCTGTGTACTGCATCACCCGTGATCTACAAGGTGCTGTGGAAGAGTTGGCATAATTGTGAAACAGTATGTAGTTGTTTCCTGTGACATAGTGGGGACTCGCTTTATCACTCTTTGTTTTGTAGAAACACAAATAAGGGAAGGAAGTGACCTCATTCCAACCTGTCTTCCCGTACACTTCTACCCTTCACCCCCACTCTCTCCCACTGCCTCCTGTCACATCGGCAAAACACAGTTTATCCCTCTTGGCACAGTCATTTAATATTTTGTCTTAAACCACTTCATTTGACACTAAACATCAGTTTTATACCATTAGAACACTATAATCAATAATTTGCAATTTTTCCATCCCCTACAACACAGAAACTGTTAGTTCTAGAGAAAAAATGAATAGGACCGTTTTGTGGGAAATTTAATGTAGTTTAATTTTGCACTAAGAGCCAGTTTTACTAGAAGTTGCCGATTTTGAGTTATTCAAGAAAAATGTAATTAAAAATGTTGTTGTTGTTGTGGTCTTCAGTCCTGAGACTGGTTTGATGCAGCTCTCCATGCTACCCTATCATGTGCAAGCTTCTCCATCTCCCAGTACCTAATGCAACATACATCCTTCTGAATCTGCTTAGTGTATTCATCTCTTGGACTCCCTCTATGATTTTTACCCTCCACGCTGCCCTCCAATGCTAAATTTGTGAGCCCTTGATGCCTCAGAACATGTCCTACCAACGGGTCCCTTCTTCTTGTCAAGTTGTGTCACAAACTCCTCTTCTCCCCAATTCTATTCTATACCTCCTTGTTAGTTATGTGATCTACCCATCTAATCTTCAGCATTCTTCTGTAGCACCACATTTCAAAAGCTTCTATTCTCTTCTTGTCTAAGCTATGTATCGTCCATGTTTCACTTCCATACATGGCTACACTCCATACAAATACTTTCAGAAACGACTTCCTGGCACTTAAATCTATACTCGGTGTTAACAGTGCTTCAGAAACGCTTTCCTTGCCATTGCCAGTCTACATTTTATATCTTCTCTACTTTGACCATCATCAGTTACTTTGCTCCCCAAATAGCAAAACTCCTTTACTACTTTAAGTGTCTCATTTCCTAATCTAATTATTGTCACAAAATTCAAATACTAATGATGGAAAATACAATTTAATTTAAAATCAAAACACAATAATCACTAATAGTTTTAATGCTCGTTACAAGTTATTGCACAGTGGAGAAACATTGGGTCCAGCTGCCAAAGCATCATCTGCAAATGTAAGAGGGCTGTATTTTTCAAATGACAAATGTTACTGTAGGATTTAATATTTGATGAAGACTTTTCAAAAAGTTCTGATACACAGAAAGTGGAGCTTGTCTTTTCCCAAAGGTTGACAACTAGTTATTGCTGAGGTTTTGAGATAAATGATCAGGACAGGCTCACTAGTGCATCCCAAAAAATATTTGATGTGGTTCAGGTTGGAACATTCGCTTGAATTTCTTGTACGCATGATACAGTGTTTATTTCTTTGTGTGCAGGAGCATTAGCATGCTGATACGAAGAGATCCAATTCGAAAGTTTTGGAAAAAATGTAAGGAGATATGTTGTCATCTGAAACGTTTTTGGGAGTGCATGCTTTGGTTTTTCAACTGACCAAAACTAATGTCTCTCAGACAGAGAGGGAGAGTTTCAGGCAGTCAATCAACCTCCACCAAAATTTACTGTTATCACAATGCATTCAGATTAGTATTGTTTGCCAGGCATCTGACAAGCCCATGCATGCCCATCTGATTGCCACATCACGTGCCAAGGCTCAGTAATCCTTAAAACTTTCCACTCAGGACAGAGTATTTATTGTGTTGTTTTCACAACCTTAAACAATGTTGCACTCCTGTTCTTAAGGTCAGTAGTTTCTGTGCAGCAGCACAGTTATTAAAGTCCAAATGCTGTTATTTGTTTAAGATAAACACTACAAATGCTTTTAATTGTGTGCACTTTCACTTAGAACAATTGCTTCTGTTTTGTTTTTTGTTTGTGCCGTTATTTATGTTGCTGTATCTGTTCGTTATGACAGTAAGAGTGAATTCATTGTTGGGTTAATAAGTATGTCCATTTTACTTATCCCATTGATGTCAGAGCACTTGCTTTGTGACATTTTAGAGATATTTTTCTCTCTTGTATCAGCAACAGCACTGAAAACATTCATTATCAGTAAATTGTTTCCTTAGACACACACACACACACACACACACACACACACACACACACACACACACACACACACACACTTTCAAGAGCAGAATTTCCAATATAAACTTACAATATAAAGGTAAAGTTATGAGGAATATAGATATACACAGATAACTTTTTTGTTTTTACTGTTACTGATTTAATCAGACTGTATTTCTCTTGTGCAGATAGTATTATACCAGCCAAATGGTACCAAAGGCTGTACACTGAAAGACAGTCCACCTGATATTCCTCACCAAGGTGCTGATTCAATATTTAGTTTTGAATCATTACCAAGAAAACACTGGAAGAAATATATCTTAGCAGCAAGGTAAGTTATTACCAGATATTGTCATCACTAATGATCACTTTTGTCTCAGTTGTTTGAAAATAATTTCTTCTGTATTTATCTTAACATAACGTATATATTGGCTATGTCATAGTTAAGGTAGAAAACATGAAATCTGCAGCAAAACGACTTTGAATGAGAACATCATTAACACTTAGAGTTTGTGTCCTGTATGTTACACCCAACCAATATCCACCTCTCTTTAGGTACTAAACTTACCGTTGCATGTCCACAGGTATATATGTAGGGATGCAAAATATACAAACCCCACCCTGTTAAAGGAGAAGTCCATATTATTATGACTGTATAATAAATCGTGTTTGCTGAAAATACTGCACAGAAACTTCAGTTCAATTTTTGCAGAATATCCTAGTTAAATAAAAGTGCGTGAAATCTTATTGGTTCGTTTATTTGCATCAAAATCAGAAAATTATAAAATAAGGACAAAAATGTTTGTATGTGTAATGGATATTGCTGTGCAGCAAATCACCAGAAACACATGAAGAGTACTATACAAGGACTGAGCAGAATCAACATGTACGCAGGATTGGTTTGCTAATATTCATCTATCAAGATACAGGTTTCCTGTTTTGTCCTGTATGTTACACCTAACCAATTTCCACCTCTCTTCCATGATGGATGATCAGCAGAGTCAACTGGATGCTGCTCAGCCAGCTGGCTGTGTTTGAATGCCACTACAGTGTCCAGGACTGAGTGGTCTACATCACAAGGGTGCTGCACCATTCTGCTGACTTCACCATCCTAAAGTCCTCAGGTCATCTTCTGAGGCAGCTTGTCCCTTGGTAGACTGATGAATGCCGTTCAGTAAACTGGGTCAGGTATGTGGCTCTGTGATGGTATACAGGGTGAGTCACCTAACATTACCGCTGGATATATTTCGTAAACCACATAAAATACTGACGAATCGATTCCACGGACCGAACGTGAGGAGAGGGGCTAGTGTAATTGGTTAATACAAACCATAAAAAAATGCACGGAAGTATGTTTTTTAACACAAACCTACGTTTTTTTAAATGGAACCCCGTTAGTTTTGTTAGCACATCTGAACATATAAACAAATACGTAATCAGCGCCATTTGTTGCATTGTAAAATGTTAATTACATCCGGAGATATTGTAACCTAAAGTTGACGCTTGAGTACCACTCCTCTGCTGTTCGATCGTGTGTATCGGAGAGCACCGAATTACGTAGGCATCCAAAGGGAACGGTGATGGACCTTAGGTACAGAAGAGACTATAACAGCACATTACGTCTACATGCTAACACCTTTTTATTGGTCTTTTTCACTGACGCACATGTACATTACCATGAGAGGTGAGGTACACGTACACACGTGATTTCCGTTTTCAATTATGGAGTGGAATAGAGTGTGTCCCGACATGTCAGGCCAATAGATGTTCAATGTGGTTTCCATCATTTGCTGCACACAATTGCAGTCTCTGGCATAGGGAATGTCGTACACGCCGCAGTACATCTGGTGTAATGTCGCCGTAGGCTGCCACAATACGTTGTTTCATATGCTCTGGGGTTGTACACGATGGCCACCACATTGAACATCTATTGGCCTGACATGTCGGGACACACACTATTCCACTCCGTAATTGAAAACGGAAACCACCTGTGTACGTGTACCTCACCCCTCATGGTAATGTACATGTGCGTCAGTGAAAAAGACCAATAAAAAGGTGTTAGCATGTGGACGTAATGTGCTGTTCCAGTCTCTTCTGTACCTAAGGTCCATCACCGTTCGCTTTGGATACCTAAGTAATCCGGTGCTCTCCGATACACAAGATCGAACAGCGGAGGAGTGGTACTCAAGCGTCAACTTTAGGTTACAATATCTCCGGACGTAATTAACATTTCACAATGCAACAAACGGCACTGATTACGTATTTGTTTATATGTTCAGATGTGCTAACAAAACTAACGTGGTTCCATTTAAAAAAAACCTAGGTTTGTGTTAAAAAACATACTTCCGTGCATTTTTGTATGGTTTGTATTGAACAATTACACTAGCCCCTCTCCTCACGTTCGGTCTGTGGAATCGGTTCGTCAGTATTTTATGTGGTTTATGAAATATATCCAGCGGTAACGTTAGGTGACTCACCCTGTATATGCTGCCCAATGGTGGAAAACCCCACAGCCTTTCGAGTCACAAAAGCCAGCAGTCGACATGTAAATAATGAGAGAAAGAAAATGTCATGGCAAGAGTTCCTGGACTCTTTCAACCATTCCACTTATTGTACAAAAGTGTGGGGAACCATGCGGAAGATTTCTGGTACATACAGTGGATTACCAACTGTAGCAGTGCTGAAACATGGGTGTCACCATGCAATGCCCGGAGACATCACTCAGACATTGGCATAGCATTTTGCAAAGGCTACAAGGATTGGCATTCTGTTGCTACCATGTGACTGTGGAGAGGGGAGAGTTGGACTTCAGATCCAACAACTCTGACTCTTACAACTGCCCTTTATCCATGTGGAACTGGATTCAGCACTGTCTGAGGCTTGTGATACTGCACCCAGTCATGACCAAATCCAGTACAGCATCCTTTGACATTTGCCAGCGGCATCAGAGGGAATCCTCCACGAATCTTTCAATTTGATATGGCAGACAGGCCATTCCTAACTCATGGGGAGAGGCTGTTTTAATACTTCTCAAATCAGGGAAGGGCTGAATGGCCCCAGCAGTTACTGGAGCATCATCTTGACAAGCTTTGTAGGAAAGACCATGGAACAAATGGTTCACCATTGTCTAGCTCAGATGTTAGAGACCAAGCAACTCCTTAGCCACTCTCATTGTGGATTCAGGCGATTTTGACTCATTGTCAACAATTTGACCCTGCTAGAGGCAGTTATTGAGGAGACTTTAACCAATGCTGTATTGATGTAATCTTTGATATCAGTAAGATGTACAACACTACTTGAAGACACACTATTCTGTTGCAGCTCCACCAATGGGGAATCTGTGGCCACCTCCTCATCTTCATACAATTCTTCATGTCTAAGCACATTTTTAGGTCCCGAATTGGTGGTTTGATGTCAGATCGTTGTGAACAGGAGAACAGTGTTCCTCAGGGCAGTGTTTTAAGTGTTACCCTCTTTGCAATAGCCGTAAACAGCATAACTTAGTAAGGAGTCCTGTACAGTGCTCCTTATTTGTGGACAATTTTACAGTTTTCTATTCCTCCTCCAGTATCACATCAGGAATTCATCAGTTGCAACGTACAGTGCATAGACTAGAGGAGTGGGCTGTGAAGATGGGTTTTCTGCAGAGAAGTGTGCGTATGTTCGTTGTAATCATTCTCACCATATTTGAAATTTATCTGAATTGCATATTTGGGACATCATTCTCCCTTTGAAGAGTCTGTGAGATTTGTGGGCCTCATTTTAGATTCAGAATTGCCCTGATCGGACCTGAAAGCAAGGCCCAAAGGCCAGTGAATATCTTGAGATGTTGGGGGCGCAGGTCTTGGAGAGTGGACAGGGCACGTCTGTTCTAGTTTTATAGAGCCTTCATGCGATCGTGGCTGGACTATGGGTGCTCAGCGTATGGATCAGTGAGGCCTACTTACCTGAAGATCATTGACACTATACACCATGAGGGGATCTGGCTGACCATGAATGCTTAAGAGACCAGCCCCATACCCAGTGTCTGTGCTGAGGGTGATGAACTGCCACTTATCATCTGGCGGCAACCCCTCATAATGTGGCAAGCATGTAAGTTCCTCGCTACTCCCAATTTACCAGCTTACTATACCGTTGCTCATCCAGCTACAGAATGTCTCTTTACCAATCGTCCATGGGCAACAAGGCCATTTGAGATCTGCACAAAGTGTGAATTGGAGTCACTTGATGTGCAGCAAGTTCAACCTCAAATGCAGAATTTTAACTGCCTGCCACCCTGGTTACTGCAGAGGCCCAGAGTAATGTTAGATTTAGTGTAGTGCAGCAGAGTTTTCACTCCTGCATTTGTTTTTAGTACTTTATTTTATGACATTTTGTCTGAGCACAAGTCTGTAGCTGTATTTAAGGATGGCTCTAAACAGGGGGCTCCGTTGGTTGCTCTGTTGTTCTCCCTGACCATGTCCTCAAGATCCAATTGCCACACACAAGTTTACTGTCTTCAGTGTGGAGTTATTCATGATCTTGTGGGCACTGGAGTGCATGAATGTGCCTTGAGTACAAATTCCCTGTCTGTTCCAATTTCCTGAGTGTCATTCACACTCCACACTGCTTGTACCCAGCAAATAAGGTAGTCCAGAATATCCAGGACACCCTCTTCCAGCTACACATGCTGAGGAAGGAGGTGTTCCTGTGCTGGGTACCAGAGCTCATGTGCAGATGTAGCAGTCAAGGAGGTGTGTCGCAGTCCTCAGTTAATTCAGTGTGCCACCTGCCACTATTGTTTCACTGTTGAGGTACAGAGTCATGCTTCAGTGGGAAGACAAATGGCTGGAAGTGACAGAACATAACCTCCATCTAGTAAAGCCCACAATGCAGCCATGGCATACCACCTACCAGCCATGCAAGCAGGACTATGTCCTTATTTGGCTTCACATAGACCACAGCCCTATGACACATGGCTTCTTGCTACGGTGAGAGGACCCTCAAACGTGTGGTGCTTGTGGCATACAGATCATTGTGCACCATATTTTATTAGACTGTGTTTTATTTTCAGGCCAGAGGGCAGCGGCAGATTTACTGACAGATCTGCCCTCTATTTTAAGTGACTTTCAAACTAATGTGGTAAGCATTTTACAACCTTGAGATATGTCAAACATGTTTCCTAAGATTTTAGGGAGGTGTCTTTAATACATTAATAAGGGTGACTGGCTCACCCATGTTTTTTATAAGTGGTCATCCAGTCACATTTCCCTTATCTTTCTTTTAGCTGCTCTATCATTTAACTTATGTTTTAATCCCAGGTATAGCACCTTTCACCCTTTCTCTGTTGTCATCAGGTGTGTGAGATAGACAGATTGCGTGACTCAATACTATTGAATTGGGAGTGAGTGAACGAGTGTCATTTTGTAGGTTTCCTCCACAATGTGCAATAACAGTTTTAGCCATTTTATCCACATTTGTTTCTTGTAATATTGTAAGGGTGCTGATAACCTCACTGTTGAGTGCCTGTACACTCCAAACACACATGCTGTGCATAAAATGTTCAATAGGTCCATTTTGTGCTAGCCTGTAAAATGCCTAAATGCCTTGTGACAACAAAGTCCTGTAGACTCGTGTTATCTGTACCATATGTGAATGTGATCATCAAACTAAAGGCCGGCCGGGGTGACCGAGCAGTTCTAGGCTCTACAGTCTGGAACTATGCGACCTCTATGGTCACAGGTTCAAATCCTGTCTCGGGCATGGATGTGTGTGATGTCCTTAGGTTAGTTAGGTTTAAGTAGTTTTAAGTTCTAGGGGACTGATGACCTTATAAGTTAAGTCCCATAGTGCTCAGAGCCATTTGAGCCATCAAATTAAAACAACAAATACACTGGCTGTTCTCACAAAGCCTCATGGTTTTAATCATGCCGTTTCTTTAGAAGATTTACTCTGGTGAATCTGCTGCAACGATGCCATGTGATTTTAATGCACTGTTCCATGCAGTTTTTTCATCTTTCTGCTCATTGGAGTTTTGTAAATCCTCTTCATACTGAAGGATGAATCTTTTACTCTACAGTGGACTATGCACTGTTATGAAACTTCCTGTCATATTCAAGTCGTGTGCCATACCCTAAACCTTTCCTTCTGTAGGCAATACTATTACCGACTGAACTAACCAGGTACGACTCACAACCTATCCTCATAACTTTACTTTTGCCAGTACCTCTCTTTTGGTTTCTAAATGTCAGGGAAGTTTTCCTACATAGATTGCAGTACTAACATTCCTGACAGAAAGAATATTGTGGAGATTGTCTTAGCTGAAACTAGAGGATTCCTTCCATAGCGAAGCAGAACATGTATTGAGATGAAACTTCCTGCCAAATTTAAACTGTGCCCCAGATTGCACTGTTTAGCATACCATTCACCTCCTTGAACCTCTACATTTACATATATACTCTGTGTGCCACTGTATAGACTTGGCAGAGGGTAATGCATACAAATATTGATTTTCTTTCCCAATCCATGCACGTATTGAGCGAGGGAAAAATTACCCAGGGACTATGTTTTCTTTATTCCAAGGATTCCCATTTAAGATCCTCAAGCATTTCAGTCACAATTTTGTATGGGCCATACCGATCCTAGCAGCTTCTCCCTGAATGTGTTCACTGTCTCTGCCCATGACTACTTCATAGTCTCCAAACACTGGAACATTACTTTGAAATTGGTCACACTGGTGTCTAGTATGCGATTTCCTTTACAGATTTGTTACCCTTCCAACAGATCTAAATCTTGCAGTTGTTTTATCTAATACCGATTTTACATGATCATCTTATTTCATATTGTTTCATAGTATTACCCGTAAATATTGATAAAATGTGACATGCTCAAAAATTTTACCAGTAATCCGTAATAAATTCTTTCTCTTTGTTGTAGGTATTATCTTTCATTTATACACAAAGAGAGCTGCCCCATTCATTACAATGAACGAAAATTATGTTAAAGTCTTTCTGCACTTCCTTGTAATCAACCTATAGCAATACTTTCCCGTTGGCAACATCATCAGTGAACAGTCTTGTAGTGTTGCTGATCTCCTAGCTGATGAACCATTTATGTGTATTGAGAATGTTAGAGGACCTATTGCTTTTCCTTGGATCACATATATACAAAAGGAAACTTTTCGAAGAATATGGTTGAATTCCTCCAGATGTGACTTATAACCTTATGCCTGAAGAATAGCAAATGATCTTTGCACCGTCCCATTGCATATACACTATGTGATCAATAGTATCTGGACACCTGGCTGAAAATGACTTACAACTTCGTGGCACCCTCCGTCGGTAATGCTGGAATTCAATATGGTATTGGCCCACCCTTAGCCTTGATGACAGCTTTCACTCTCGCAGGCATACATTCAATCTGGTGCTGGAAGGTTTCTTGGGGAATGGCAGCCCATTCTACACCGAGTGCTGCACTGAGGAGACGTATCGATGTCGATCGGTTAGATCTGCTGGTGTCGTTTGGCATTTATCGGCGTGATGTGTGGCTTATGAGCAGCCGTTAAACCACGAAATCCAAGTTTTCTCACTTTCCACCTAACTGTCATAGTACTTTCAGTGGAACCTGAAGTAGTTTGGAATTCCTGTGTGATGGTCTGGATAGATGTCTCCTTATTACACGTTAGGACCCTCTTCAGCTGTCGACGGTCTCTGTCAGTCAACAGACGAGGTCGGCCTGTACACTTTTGTGCTGTACGTGCTCCTTCACGTTTCCACTTCACTATTACAGTGGGCCTAGGGATGTTTAGGAGTGTGGAAATCTTGCATACAGACATATAACACAAGTGACACCCAATCACCTGACCACGTTTGAAGTCCGCGAGTTCTGCAGAGCGCCCCGTTCTGCTCTCTCACAATGTCTAATGACTACTGGGGTCACTGATATGGTGTACCTGGCAGTAGGTGGCAGCAACTAATATGAAAAACGTATGTTTTTAGGTGTGTCCGGATACTTTTGATGACATAGTGTATGTCTGGGCAGCTCTTGCAAATTGCCATGAGCTCTGGTGCCATCAGTGTGGTGTAGCAGTTAGCATCAACCTATAGCAATACTTTCCCATAGACAACATCATCAGTGAACAGTCTTGTAGTGTTGCTGATCTCCTGGCTGATGAATCATTTATGTGTATTGAGAATGTTAGAGGACTTATTATTCTTCATTGGATCACATATATGCAAATGGAAACTTTTTGAAGAATGTGGTTGAGTTCCTTCAGTTGCGACTTATACTCTTATGCCTGAAGAATAGTTAATGATCTGTGGACTGTCCCATTGCATATATGTCTGGGTAGCTCCTGCAAATTGCTGCGGGCTCCAGTGCCATCAATGTGGTATAGCAGTTAGCATCTGTGACACCCATGCTGCAGGTAGTCAGCTCAAACTCAACTAACAGCAGTTACTTATTATTTCAAATTTATCATTTCTGGAAGTTGGTAAAAGCCCCTTAGTTATTTAACAAGTCTCTGGGCTATGGACAAATAATAGAAGAGGGTTGGCAATTTCATCCACCTACATCTACACGATTACTCTGCAATTAGCAGTTAAATGCCTGCCAGAGGATTCATTGAACCAGCTTCAAGCTATGTCTCTACCGTTCCACTCTCAGTGTGCGGGAAAATGAGCACTTAAATCTTTCCATGTAAGCTCTGATGTATCTTATTTTATTATGATAATCATTTCTGCTTATGTAGGAGCAAACCAACAAAATATTTTCACACTGAGGAGAAAGTTGGTGTTTGAGATTTCATAAAATCATACTGCAATGAGAAACATCTTTGTTTTATTGATTGCCACCCTGATTCGTGTATCATATCTGTGGCACTTGTATAAAAATATAATTAGTTTGGCGAGAGAAAAGATACATAGTATTGTACTTAGCAGCACTTACTGATTGATAAAGTTCTTCTTCTTCTTCTTCTTCTTCTTCTTCTTCTGTGAAATCCAATAAGTACGCATACGAAATTACATCAGTACATTGTAATGGCTCAGCCATTCACGAAAGCAGCAGTTATGTTCATTAGTGTTTCTTTCTGAAATAATTCTAGTATTTGACAATAGAAGACAACATCCGTGGCAGGACAGGTCATGAGATGTCTGTACATTGTTCTCATACAAAATTATTCGAGTTTTAGAGTGATAAGTGGTTCGCGTGTCAAGAAAATTGTGGTCCTTCCTGCAATCAGGTGTGATCTTTTTAACACAAAGTTGTGGCCGGAGCTATGCTTGGGCTTGGTCTGCAAAGTCTTAACCACTACCATATTTTGCATCCGATTACAGAAAATTGTAAGTGAATATCATCTATGCACTGAACAATTATATCTTCAAGAAAAATGTGAGATTGTAAACATCTTCAATATGCTGTCAGCACATCTACTGCTGTTATAAATGCTACTATTTTGCTCAGATTTAACATGTTACTTCCTTTCAGCTAAGTGGGGTATAGTGATGAATGGAAAACAGTGAAATCTATTAGTGCATTGTAACTAAGTTTTTTTTATAATTTCATACTTGAGCGCGATGTAAATGAACTACACATTTTTTTAGTCCCTTAAGTTTTGAAAGAATTTTACAAGACTTAAATCTTCGTATATTGTTCTGCAACTATAATACAATTTGCATTTAGCAAGACAATTTAAAATAAAAAAATCTCTGTTTTCCATATTTCTCTTATCCAGCCAGTGAAATTTTTCAATTGCCGATTTTATGTAGTTAAAGATCCTAAACTTTATATTTCTGTTATAAAAAAACTATAGAAAACACAACTCATAAATCCTGTAAAGACATATTTCAATAGCATTGCTGAACTCAGGAGTTTGAGCTCTGAGCCCAGTTGAAGAATCACTCGTATTCCCTGTTATGTAACTTTTATGGGGGATAAATAATTCCTCTTCTCTTGAAGCTCACTGCTGTAAGGGTTTGTCTTGTACATCTTAAACAACCATTCTTCGAGGTGCATTTATGTGCCAAGTAATTAGTAAAATGTGCTACTGAACACGCTTTGGAACAAAAATCTTTCCAAGTGAAAGCACCATGACCGACCTCATTTGAACTCTTCTGTCAGGAGAGTTAATTTGGAGTTGGAACGGCTGCTTATGTTGGGTGCACTGTCACACATTGGTATGGTTCCTGTTGATTCTCTCAATAGGTGGTATTATACTAGCCATGGCCTTCACCTCAACAGGAAAGGGAAGGGTAAACTGGTTGATAAAATAGCAGGGAAGTTAAAGGGGGGAGGCACTGTCATGAGTGATAAAATACCAGGTTTGTATGGTTCAGAAAAGACCCTGTTTTAAGACAGGGAGGACAGAAAGAAACCAAGTTTTAAGAGAGGTTAGGATTGAGAGAAACCTTCAGTTTGAGAAAGAAACCAAAAAACATAATTCTAGCTTATTATATCAGCATAAACAGCTGTTGGTTAAGAATTTTCAACAATCATCAGAAATTTCAACTCTATCCAATTTTAACTCAATCAGTGTTAAATGTCAGCTATCTTTATTGCATCAAAATATTCGAGAACTGAGAAATAAAATTAATGAATTTATTATCTACATAGATGAATTAGAGTGCTCAAACCCAGCTGACGTAATCTTCCTCTCTGAACATCCGTGACCATTGGTATAGAACTTTTAAGTGTTACAGGATTTAGGTTAGCATCTCACTTTCGTAGAGCAGAAATGGGGAAAGGAGTAGTTGCTACATTCATCAGGAAGTGTCATAAATTTAAGAACATAGACATTCATAAATTTTGCTTAGAGCAGCATATAGAAGCATGTGCAACAGAAGTAGAATTTCATAAAAAAGCCTTCATAATATTAAGTGTATATCGGACACCGGCAGGTAACTTTAATCTGTTCATAAACTACCTTGAGGTTGTACTGACCCATTTAACAACCAAAAGCAAAGAAATAGTGGTTGCTGGTAATTTCAATGTAGATTTCCTTAAAGACTGTCCCAATAAGAGCTTATTCGAATTAGTAACACTGTCATCCAATGTAATTCCCACTGTAAAGTTCCCAACAAGGGTAGCCAATTGCTCACAGACAGCAATTGATAATATCTTTATAGAAAAGTCCAATGAACAAAATTTTATTGCGAAACCAGTAGGGAATGGCCTCTCAGACCATGACATGCAGTTTCTTCTGTTACATGTTAATACTGAACAGGATATAAAATCTGTTAAATTTGATCTCAAGAGGGTCATCAATAAGCCAAAAATTGATTATTTTAGGACACTCCTCAGAGACATTCACTGGAGTGATGTTGACAGTGCTCATGGCATGAATGAAAAATATAACACGTTTGCTAATAAATTGCTTACCTTATTTGAACATTGTTTTCCCCCAAAACTTATCAAGGTTAGAGCAAAGTCTACAAAAAAGCCATAGATTACTCAAAGAATAGTGGTATCTTGTAAAAGAAAAAGAAAATTGTATCTGTCAATCTGAAACAGATATGATGTTGATGCTATAGCACAAAATATTAAAGACTGTAATACGGACACCAAAGCATATATAAGACAATGTGGAATATAGTCAAGGAGGAGATGGTAGAATCAGACATAAAGAGGGGCAAATAGCATTAAGAGTGAATAATACATTGGTGACAGATGTGTATAGTGTTGCAGAACTATTTAACATAAGTATTACTGAAAAGATGGGGGTTGTCAGGTTCTGTAGATGCTGCCATGGGATACCTCAGACCAGACATTTCAAGTAACTTCCATAGCGAAAATTTTAGAAAAGATAATATACAGTTGGCTTTATAACCATCTTATCACAAATAACATACTGCCAAAATTGCAGTTCGGATTTTTAAAGGGTTCTGATATTGAGAAGGGTATCTACACTTACAGTGAAAATGTACTTAATTCATCAGACAAAAAATTGCAGGCAACTGGTATATTTTGTGATCTTTCAATGGCATCTGACTGTGTAAATTACAATATCCTTTTAGGTAAATTAGAATATTATGGTGTAACAGGAAACGCTGCAAAATGGTTCAAATCTTATATCTCTGGCAGGAAGCAAAGGGTGTTATTAGGAAAGAGACATGTATTAAGTTATCAGGCATCTTCCAACCAGAAACTAATTACATGTGGGGTCCCACAAGGTTCCATCTTAGGGCCCTTACTTTTTCCCGTATATCAATGGCCTTTCATCAGTGACATTACCAGATGCCAAGTTTGTTTTGTTTGCCAATGATACAAATGTTGCAATAAATAGCAAATTAAGTGTAGAAAGATTGGCCAATAAAATATTTGTGGACATTATCACTGGTTCCTAGACAATTCTTTGTCACTAAACTTTGCAAAAACACACTTCATGCAGTTCAGAACTTGTAAGGGGTGTCCCATGTGTATATATCTAACATATGATGACAAGCAGATAGAAGAAGTGTACAGTGTTTAAATTCTTGGGATTACAGCTTGATAATAAATTCAACTGCGAAGAGCACACCACAGAACTGCTAAAGTGTCTAAACAAATCTCTATTTGCAGTTCTGTCAGACATAGGGGATATAAAAATGAAAAAGCTGGCATACTATGCTTACTTTCATTCCATAATGTCATATGGGACTATTTTTTGGGGTAATTCATCAAGCCAAGCTAAAGTTTTCAGGGCACAAAAACGTGCAATAAGAGTTATATGTGGTGTGAACTCAAGAACATCCTGCAGAGGCCTGTTTGGGGAACTAGGGATACTAACTACTGCTTCCCAATATATTTATTCCCTTATGAAATACCGAGCGAGGTGGCGCAATGGTTAGACACTGGACTCGCATTCGGGAGGACGACGGTTCAATCCCGTGTCCGGCCATCCTGATTTAGGTTTTCCGTGATTTCCCTAAATCACTCCAGGCAAATGCCTCTGAAAGGGCACGGCCGACTTCCTTCCCCATTCTTCCCTAATCCGATGAGACCGATGACCACGCTGTCTGGTCTCCTTCCCCAAACAAACCAACCAACCTTATGAAATTTGTCATTAAAAATATATCACTGTTTTCAAACCAACAGCTCAATTCATGGAATCAATACGAGAAATAAGAATAATCTTCACAAATATTTAAAGTCACTTACTCTTGTACAAAAAGATGTGCATTATTCAGGAACACATATTTTCAATAACTTGTCAACAGCCATAAAAAGCTTAACAACCAATGAAATTTAGTTTAAGAGAAGCCTAAAGGATTTATTGGTGGCCAACTCCTTCTACTCCATTGATGAATTTCTCAATAGAACCAACTGATTTGGTGTGTGTGTGTGTGTGTGTGTGTGTGTGTGTGTGTGTGTGTGTAAAGTACAATCTAAATAAGTATTGTAGTAGTTCTGTTATATGTCAGGAGACTTCTGCGTGGACTGGCTTCTGTGGCAGGTAAGGTGATTACGGCAACAATCCTTTTACCTGTGGCAGGGCCGACGGCCATGACACGTGCACCTCCAGACACAGCTTGCTGCTACATATCAGATTACAGCAGGGGTGGGGCCTGTGTTTCGGTCACTTCTTACTGTCACTCTGGCAAAGAGTTGACAGCGGATACCGAGAGAGCGTAATCGACAGGAATGTTGTCGGTACGTGACCGGCACCAAAACTCACGGCTGAAATGTTGAGAGCGCATGGTGCATTCATTCCCCCCCTCATTTTAGAACCCGTCAAAACTGTACCAGAGGATCATACGATGCAGGCTTTCACAGCCAGTATTTGTATCCTTGCTGATTTGTAGGCATAAGACAATGGTGTAAGACATGTGCCAAACATTTCTTTTTAACACAGCAGGCATCGTCAGAAGCTATAAACACACAGATAGTATTTGAAAAAGTCATAATACTCCCTCGAGCTGCTGGTAAAATGCTTTGCTTACACAACCAGTTCCAGTCATCTGACCATCATCAGGTTCGTAAAAGTATCACAGCATCATGTTAGGCGAAATACAAAAGCATTATCGTCAGGTGATAAAATCACAAAACCAGCGTAAATGGTGTGAATCTGTTCACCGCGTTAAAGCCGATTAGTTCGGATGTGAATGAGTACGCTGCCTAGTACAATCTCTATAAATTTATGATGCAACTTATATTATGATATGGTTTTATCACCTTACGACGATGATTTCCTATTTCGCCTAACTTGATGTTGTAAATACCTTTATGAACCTGATGATGGTCAGATGACTGAAACTGATTGTGTAAATAAAGTATTTTACCAACAGCTCGAGGCAGCAACATGAATTTTTCAAATATATAAGAGCTGTGGGGCACGTCATGAAAATAGACAGATAGTAGTTTGATACTCAGCCAAGCTCAGCAAATCAAAGTATAAGGGGTGTTCAAAAAGAAACGAGCCGCAGGCATAATTACAGAAACCAGTATCTGTATGTTAGATATATTGAACCTGGCTTTTGAAACACTTGTCCCACTGTGACACAAGGCGGTGAATGGCTGTGATGTTAACCAGTTTCACACTTACAGCTGGACGTCGTCGTCCAAGGTGAATCGTATGCCCCTCAGAGCCTATTTAAGGGGACCAAAAATGGCTTAATCATGGGGAGACAGAACCAGAATGTATGGAGGGTGGACAAAAACCTCCCATTTGAATTTCTGCAGGAGTGCCGCGAATGTGTTGGCCATATGAGGCTTTGCATTGTTGTGCAGTAAAATGACACCACGGGTGAGATTGCCTTGTTGTTTCGATTTGATCGCTTTGTGAAGCATGGTCAAGGTTTGCCAATAACGCTGGGCATACACTGTTGTTTCATGCTGCAGGAAGTGAATCAGAAGGGGGCCATCTTTGTCAAAGAAGAACATCAGCATAACCTTTCCTGCACTCGTGTGGACGATGACGTCCAGCTGTACATGCAGAACTGGTTTACATTACAGCCCCGGGAATTTTATGAGACAGCTGTTCACCGCCTTGTGTTACAGTGGGACAAGTGTCTCAGCAGCCAGGGTCAATACTTCTAACATAAAGGTACTCGTTTCTGTAATTATGCCTTTGGCTCGTTTCTTTTTGAATGCCCCTTATACATCGTAATCTGCTTCTGCCGCATTTCTGTGTCCATTTCCTCCTCCTCCTCCCTCTTTCTGCATTTCCTCATTCTGCTCCCCCACTCCTCCCTATTCTCGTTCTCCTCCACTCTGTCACTGTCCATCTCTTTCATTTCCTCCTCACCTTTTTCAGTGTCCCTCTCCTCCTTCCACAACTGTCTCTGTTATTTTCTCTCCCTCCCACTTTCTGTCCATCTCCTCCTCCCCCCCCCCCCCCCCTCCTCTAACCTCAAGCCTTGTTTATAGTTACTGTGAATGAAACCTTGATTGGGAAATTAAGTCGCTTAAAATGAGTGAGTAAACAGGTTTGGATCATTAATACAAGGGCTAAAGAGACACATCCCCAACTGCTGCATCTGTGAGGATAGTAGCTTCAGTGACAGTATTTCTCGTCATAGTTTTAAATAGTCAACAGATAGGGATTGCATAGTTACGGATGATTCAGTTAAAACTGACTGCGCGAATGGAATCAAAACCACACATTTTCACAGCACAGTATTTCCTTTCTTGCAGTCAGTTGTAAAAGAAAATCTTTACAATGTTGTTTAAAAAAATTGTAATGTATGTCCTTCTGAATGTTAGTAGAGTATCTTGTAACAGTTTGAAGCAAAACAATCAAGAAATTTATGAGACTTCTGCTAAGAGCATTGAATCTTTTTATATTAAATAAATATTTATATATTACATATATTTAAAAATACACAGCCAGTGTCTGTCTGAATGTTTCTTAGAGCATTGTGTAAAAATTTGAAAGAAATTGATCATGAAGAGAATATAAGCGCTGCTCCAGCTAGGCTCGGCCGCACTAGAAGAGCCGCACCAGAAGACGAGCTGTGGTATAAATTCTATAGCAGTGACTTATGAGCTTGTGCGATTTGCTTGCATGGAAATTGTATATGTCGAAGGATATTGATTATTTGCATGTCGCCAATTGCTTGCAACCCATCTTGTACATACACAAGTTAGGTATTGTCAATTTAATTTACTATAATGAACTCCATTAATAAGATTTGCTTGAATGTTGTGTAGCTATCTGAGAAAACAACTTCCTAGGCACCCTATGTTAGACGAGTGGGCAGGATCCCACATATGCTACTTCACATCATGAATTATGTCAACAGTGCTATACACCACTTGCTTTTACTATGAAAAAGTGTTGTTGGAGTGGAGGAGTTTTCCGTTGATAAGTCCTTCAGACTCCCCTTAAACTGTTCTTTATTACAAGCTAAACTTTGTATCGCAAAATTTTTCCCTTAATAATGTTCCTCCTAAGTAAGTGCTTTTTAACTATTTATGCAAATTGTTCTTATTCATATTATTAGATTCATGAACCAAGCTATTGGCTAAAAAAGAAGGATATATTATCTGTGACAGATTTTATGTAGGAATAAATACACACAGAAACAGTAGTTAGTGTATCAAATTCTTTGAACAGGTGTCTTGAGGATGTTCTTGAATTCACATTACAAATGATTCAACCTAGACACCTTTGGAGCAAGCAACTTTGTCTTGGCTTGTGGAGTTATCTCAAAATATGATGCCATATGAAGTTATGGAATGAAAGTGGGAAGTTATGGAATGAAAGTGGACAAACATCAAGGTGTTTATGAATGTAAGCAGTTTTGTGGTATGCTTATCCCTGCAATGTTTATTATTATGAAGTGTGATTTCAAGAATCTATGACATCAATAATATCATATACTTATGGTGGGTGAAAATTGTTCACTGGTTCTGAACAGTGTACAGTGAGTATTTTCAATTTTAGTGACAATTAATTGGCTGCGAACCATTATATGTCAGTGGGAAAATTTTCAACAGAACTTCCGACAACTGCATTTCACTTGCCATTTTGCCCTAGTATTTTATTATCTGCAAATAAAACAGATTTATTATCTGGCAATGAAACTGTTGGAAGAGCATAAATATACTTAAGAAAAAGCAGTGGCCATAAGCTAGAACTTCAGGGACCTTAAATGTAACTATTTCTCATTTAGAGGTGAATGGCAGCCTAATCCCTTGGCTTGTCATGTTAAGACTCTTTTCATATTCTTAGAGATACACTGAGGTGACAAAAGTCATACACTGAGGTGACAAAAGTCATGGGATGGCGATATGCACCTGCACAGATAGCGCTAGTATCGCTTGCACACGGTATAAGAGGGCAGTCCACTGGTGGAGCTGTCATCTGGTCTCAGGTGATTCATGTGCAAAAGTTTCCGATGTGATTATGACCACACAACAGGAATCAACAGACTTTTGAACATGGAATAGTTGTTGGAGCTAGAAGCATGGGACATTCCATTTCGAAAATAGTTGGCAAATCCAATATTCCAAGATCCACAGTGTCAAGAGAATGCCGAGAATTCCAAATTTCAAGCATTACCTTTCACCACGGACAATGCAGTGGTCGATGATCTTCAGTAAACGAATGAGATGATCTTCAGTAAGCAACCGAGAGCAGCAGCATTTGCATAGAGATGTCAGTACTAACAGATGAGCAACACTGCATGAAATAACCACAAAAATCAATGTGGGATCTACGAAGGAAGTATTTGTTTGGACAGTGCGGCGAAATGTGGCGTTAATGGGCTATGGCAGCAGATGACCAATGCCAGTGCCTTTGCTAACAGCGTGACATTGCCTGTAGTGCCTCTCTTGAGCTCGTCACCATATTGGTTGGACCCTGGACAAATGGAAAACCATGGCCTGGTCAGGAAAGCCCCAATTTCAGTTGGTAAAAGCTGATGGTATGGTCCAAGTTTGGCACAGACCCCATGAAGCCATGGGTCTAAGTTATCAATAAGGCACTGTGCAAGCTAGTGGTGGCTCCATAATGGTGTGGGCTGTGGTTACATGAAATAAATTGGTCCTCTGGTCCACCTGAACCACAGTGGACTTTTTATGGATGACAGTGCTTCATATCACCGGCCCGCAGTTGTTCGCAGTTGGTTTGAATAACATTGTGGACAATTCGTGTGAATGATTTGGCCACCCAGATCGTCCCACACGAATTCCATCGAACATTTATTGGGCATAATCGAGATGTGAGATCATACGCAAAATCCTGCACTACCAATACTTTTGCAATTACGGGTGGCTATAAAGGCAGCATGGCTCAGTATATCTGCAGAGATATCCAACGACTTGTTGAGTCCGTGCCATATCGAGGTGCTGCACTATGCCGAGCAAAAGGAGGTCCGACATGATATTAGGAGGTGATCCATGACTGTTGTCTCCTTGATGTATGTGAGTTAAAACGTTTTGCAGCATGACTAGTGGTACCGTTATATTGCAATTTTCTTAAATGGATATTATAAATAAGGCTCATACGTCTCTCAAAAGTCACAGAAAACACATTAATAAGCCATAATTCATCTAACAAATTAAGTGTGTTTTCACTGTATACGCAAATAGTGTTTTAAATACTGCCACCCTTCAGAAATTAAAGTAAGTATGTTGTTTGTGAGCAGATAGTTTATAAGCCACTTATTCGCAAATTAATTAATTTTTTAATTTTTGAGAATACTAGCAGAAGTAAAACTGAGTGACAGCTCGGTTTCATTTCTGTATCCCCGTTCTTGTACAAAGGCATATTTCAACATAATTCAGCCAATCAAGGCATGTCCCATTGTTAAATGTCTAGTAACATATATAACTTAATACATTGTAAAATGCAAAAGAACGCAACACATTGATATTTCATTATAATCATTAGAATGTTTTTGAGGCTAAAATTTTTATGACAGATGTTACCTTTGATGAAGTATATGACATATCCATATTACTGAAGTTATTGATAGTCTGGTCACAGATATTTCAGGGAATTATTTATCAATCTGTGAACCCCATGTTATCAGTAACAGATAAAAAGTACTCTTTGAGGAGATCTACCACTCTTTATGTGTCTATTACTGATTCATCATTTTATTTTAAAGGTATCTGCTGCTGCTCATTCTCCTTTGTGGTTCTCCCAGTCTTTTCTTTCACTGTGCCCCATATTGTTTTTATTTTGTTGATGGAGGTGGCATCTTTTCAAAATATTTTTATAAAGATGTTTAAATTATTTTCTTCATATTTTGAGTCCCTGTAAATAGATATGACATCAGCAATTGAACTGTTCTTGGCCAACAGATGTAGTTACAATAAAGTAACTTTTTTTTATTTGCTTGCAATTGTGCTTTTCAAATAATCTCTGAAAGTTTTATGTGTCTTGTCTATACCTATACTAATACGTGGCTCAGCTACATCTAACTGAGACAACTCAGATCTGTTGTAACTTTCTCGCCAATTAAAATTGTGTTCCAGACCAGGAGTTGAACTCAGAACCTTTACCTTTCACAAGCAGATGCTCTACCGATGGAGCCCACAAAAAACAAATGTTCCTTATTCTAGTTCAGGTCCAACACACTTTTAAACTCCTAGGAAATTTCAAATCCATGCACACTCTACGTCCCACGGTACTGAAAAAACTGATTAAGAAAATCCTGTGCCTCTTCTTTCTGCTCCTTGTTGACACTTCCCATCTCTCTTTTTATCTTGTCTCCCCTTAACCTGCCCAAATATTTTCTTGCCTCATATGGTTCATTCTGAGGGACAAGAACAATCTTCCCTTCCCATCTCACTATCTTCTATTTCTGCTGCATGTCCTATAGAACAACTGAGGAACCTCACTTACTTCCCCCACAACCACCCCGTTTCAACTGCTGCAATGAAAAGAACTTGCAGCAACTATTACACTAAATCTCGGTCTAAAAACCTTATGGCAAGGTGAACACTTCACACAAATGATCAATCACACTCTTGTAACAGGAATAAATTCTTGAATTGTTGAATAAACAGATTATTCATTTACAAAATCACTCCTAAAGGTCACATTTTTTCAGAAATTATCTAAAGTGGGAGTATTTCCTAAAAATAGGTACTAGATAATAAAATATTACAACTATTTACTTAATTCTGAAATGAAAAGGAGTTAACAGTGTTCGTGTTTCTCATATCAAGAAAGTACAAACATATTTTGGCTCAGATGATGCAGTCTCTCGCGTTCATGAGTGAAATCTTTTATATTAGAGTGGCAACAAATACACTAATATAAACTAAGAAACTATAAGCTATATGAGAGCACAGTAAACGTATTTCTCACCTGTCACAGGGTTGCTTCTATGGGGTTAGCTTTTTCTCAGATGGAAAACAGGAGTAAAATAGAAATATAGTACAAAGTCGGTGCTAAAATGGCTTCTATATGCAATGGCTTCTGCGCGCTATGTAACATCAGTAAATTAACAGAAAGAAATTGAGACTACTAGTTTAAGAGAAGCCCCCAAACTAGTGTCTGTAGCAGACATATTTTAAATCTACTGAAACTTTTAGTGAAGAGGTTACACCTCTACTCAAAGGGTGGTTGTATCAGGGACAAAACTGAAGGTCATATGATTTGGCTTGTAAATGATACACAGTTCTTCATCCATCTCTTTTATTGTAGATTTGTTTGTTAGAATATCAATAGGATTCCTTTCTCCTGTTGCTGCAAGAAACTGTTGCTAATGTTGCTCTTACTAACACCTAACACAGTTCTCTCTGTCTTACACCGAAACTTTACCATAGGGAGTGCACTGGATTTAACATCAACTTGCCTCAGGAATCAGGCTGTTGTGAGTGAGTTTGAGTTGTATTTGTAAAATCTAAGTATGACATGCTTTTTTAACACTCAGAGTCTTCTCTGTCATCAATTTATTAGTCTTCTCCTACACCTTTGGCACTTCTTCTCATTGTGAAGTTAATAGTAATGTCCACTGAAATGAGCACTTCATAGACTGACTCTCTTTGCTGTACAGCTTTACCTGCAAAAAGATTCCATGATAGTCAGCAGAATTAATTCTCTGAATGAATAACGAGACAGTTTCCAGAAATAATCCTTCATTATGCAGTAGGGGGGAGAGTACATTGGATTGCAATAGAGGAAAGAGGTAAAGGTAGGATTTGAGCTTAGCTTGTGAGTTGTGCTTGCGTAGCTCGCTTGGTAAGAGCATGTGCTACAAAAGGCAGAGGTATAGGTTTGAGCCAAGCTGTAGTACATATGTTTAATACCTCAGGAAGTTTCTCAACAAGGTAGATCTGCAGACTGGCTGTATTACTTTGGAAGCATAATTCACCATGGTATTGACTTATCCATCCCCATGTCTTTGGGTCATCTTTTTTAACAATCGTTCTTTGGTGGAAGGCCAAGTGTTGCACAAGTTCAAATGCTAACCAGAGAATTTTATGCCTTGTCAGTATCAAGGCCCAAGACACAGTAAGTGAGCACTAACAAGAAAAATGATTCATGTAATGGAATTCTTTGTCCCCTTTATGTTCATTAATGTCCTAGTGTCTCATATATCCAGCAGAGAAATTTGTCCCAGACTCCCTTCTCTGCCTGTAAGTTTAGGGAAGGAGGTGCAGTTTCCTCTGTCCTAGGGAAAATAGTAACTGAGGAAAATGAACTATTAGATACAGCAGCTAAGGAAATGTTCATGAGACACATTGTGTTGTCTCGTATATCTTCACATTTCTGTTGATACATTGATCTAGCACAGACTACAGTGCCTAAGTCTGTACTTGGAGATTAATATAACGATCTACATTTGAGACCCCAAGCATAAGTAATCTGACATCATTCTTAGCTGAAGATAAATTCGTTATTGTGGTCAGAGGTCAAAGTTCCAAGCATTAAAAGTCGAGATCTGAAGTTGACCCAAGTGAAATGGTAAAGGAGCAAGTAGAATAATGTTTTGAGTAGGACATAACTATTGTGCCCCATGGCAGCACTATATTTTCATTATTGTATTTAGTTCATAGGTAGCTTCAACAGTTCAACAGTTGGTCATTTTCAAGCATTGCATATAATATAAGGATAAGTATCCATCTTATTAGCATGCATAAGAACCCTATAACAGCTGACATACCTAGCGTATTGTCCAAACATAACAGTGCAATATTTACTTCATGACTCATCTCTGATGCACATAGTGAGACAGTTTGGTAAGTTCACTGACTCAAAGCATTTATTGCTTTACTATATTTTTTGTATGGTTGTGCTTGGGCTGTCATCAATAATAATAATAATAATAAGACTAACAAAAATACTGAAAACAGAATTGACAGCAAGACCGAGCGAGGTGGCGCAGTGGTTAGACACTGGACTCGCATTCGGAAGGACGACGGTTCAATCCCGCGTCCGGCCATCCTGATTTAGGTTTTCCGTGATTTCCCTAAATCAATCCAGGCAAATGCCGGGATGGTTCCTCTGAAAGGGCACGGCCGACTTCCTTCCCCATCCTTCCCTAATCCGATGAGACCGATGACCACGCTGTCTGGTCTCCTTCCCCAAACCAACCAACCAACCAACCGACAGCAAGAAACAAGCCAAAAGCTATAAATACTTATGCTATACCAATATTGACCTACTCATTTGGAATAGTGAAATGGAGTAACACAGACCTAGAAGCACTCAGTACACTTACAAGATCACAATGCCACAAATATCGAATACATCACATACATTCAGCAACAGGAAGATTCACATTAAGCAGAAAGGAAGGGGATTTATCGATATAAAAAACCTACATTTTGGACAGGTAGACAATTTAAGAAAATTCTTTCTAGAACGAGCAGAAACTAGCAAAACACACAAAGCAATCACTCATATAAATACATCGGCTACACCACTGCAATTTCATAACCACTCCTACAACCCTTTAGATCACATAACATCAACAGATACGAAGAAAGTAAATTGGAAAAAGAAAACACTACATGGCAAGCACCCGTATCATCTAACACAGCCACACATCAATCAAGACGCATCCAACACATGGCTAACAAAAGGCAATATATACAGTGAGACGGAAGGATTCATGATTGCAATACGGGATCAAACAATAAACACCAGATATTACAGCAAGCATATGATTAAAGATCCCAACACTACAACAGATAAATGCAGTCTTTGCAAGCAACAAATAGAAACAGTAGATCACATAACAAGCAGATGTACAATACTAGCAAATACAGAATACCCCAGAAGACATGACAATGTAGCAAAAATAATACATCAACAACTTGCCATACAACATAAACTAATAAAACAACATGTTCCCACATACAAGTATGCACCACTAAATGTACTGGAGAATGATGAATACAAATTATACAGGAACAGAACCATTATAACAGATAAAACAACACCACATAACAAACCTGATATCTTACTCACCAATAAAAGGAAGAAATCAACACAACTAATCGAAATATCCATACCCAATACAACAAATATACAGAAGAAAACAGGAGAAAAAATTGAAAAATATATCCAACTGGCTGAGGAAGTCAAGTACATGTGGCATCAGGATAAAGTTGACATTATACCAATTATACTATTAACTACAGGAGTCATACCACACAATATCCACCTGTACATCAACGCAATACAGCTACATCCAAACTTATATATACAACTACAGAAACCTGTAATTATTGATACATGTTCAATTACCCGAAAGTTCCTAAATGCAATGTAACATATACCGTACAGTTAAAAGGATGTGACGCTTGATCAAGGTCCGCGTCACTTTCCATTTTTAACCAGACATAACGTCTGAGAAAGGAAAATAGTAACAATAATAATAATAATACTTATATTCTTCTTGCAACTGGTTGTTGTGGAGTCTAAAGTCAATAAAACAGATACAATAAATTATCTCAGCTTTGTAAGTAATTACGTCTTATTTATAATGAAATAAGGATTTAAGAGAGATTCAAGATTTTCAGCCGCATTAGTGAGACACTTCATTGTTCTCTTAAAAATAAATTAAGAAAGAAGAAAAAACTTGCAGTTTTATCAACAGTATTATGTTAACAATATCGTTAAAAGGAAGGTTGCTACTCACCATATAGTGGAGATGCTGAGTCGCAGATAGGCACAACAAAAAGACTGCTACAAATAATGGCTTTCGACCAGTAAGGCTTTTGTCAGAATTAGACGGTAAACACACACATACACACTCATGCACATGCAAATGCAACTCCGCTATGTGGTGAGTAGCAACTTTCCTTTTCACAATATTGTTACATTCCAGCCTGGATTTTCCATTGTGTTTATGTTAACACTGATAGTAGCAGTCAGGTAGGAACATTATCTATAAAATATGTGAAGTGTTTACAGTTTGCATTTGACCTTCACACAGATTTTTTTGGGGGGGTGGGGGGGGGGGGGGGCGGACAGATATAAAAACAAATTACTACGGAATTGAAAAATATCTGCAATTACTTCATTGATTAAAGGACACAGGACATGTAGTTGTGGCTATTAGATTCTTCGGCATTGAAAATATGGAGAAACTTGTAACGCTGCTAGTGTCAGCTTTTTGTTGTTCGCCGAAACAACAGTGTTTCCCATGCGAATGGAAAGTGGCACAGGTCATTCTGACCATGAGAAGGCTCTCAAAACTGATGCAGAGAACTTCAGGCTTTACTCATCGACTTCAATTTGTTGTATTATGGAACATATATTATGCTGAAGCCTGATGACTATTCTGGAGGCTAAACTACTCATACGTAAAAATCAACATTGTTTCTGCAACCACTGAATGTGCGGAATGATACTGTTTCACACCATTGCCTAGTAAAAATGTACATTCCAATTATCCAGATATGCAGTTAGATTGAAGAGTTTCTAGCAAACAGAAATCTGTATAAAATTTATAATGGAGAGGCAATGTCAGAAGCAAAGATAGTTTCTGGCATACCTCAAGGTAGTGTGATAGGATTGCTTCAATTCATGGTACATGCAGGGTTTTTTAAAAAGTGTCCATATTCTTTACAGATATTTTAGCCTGTTGCCTCGTATTGCACTTTAGTAGCCTTTGTCACATTTTTTCAGGTTTGTAGAGAAGGCAAAATCTGTAACAACAAAGGTCACATACTTCACTGAAATGGGCAAATGCGAGCTGATGGAGAATGCGCCAGATCCTGACTTCACTGTGTCATTTTATAATGGTATTCCATTTAAGTTTTGTTTACTTTTTGCTTTACTATAATTTTTGTTATTGTTTATGCTTTTCCTATTCTTCTTTTTATTCTTATTATTAATTTATTGTCTTTTGTGTGTTCAAAATGTGTAATTATTGCTTTGTGTGTTCTTTGCAGTCTAATTGTTGTTGTGTTAGTATTATTGTTGACGTAATAGAGCTCTTGTGCCTTTAGAATCTACTGTATCAATATGAGTAAACAATATCCTTTCGGCTTTTGAACAGTTTAGTTAAAATTCTGAAGCTTTAGACAGCCCTCACTACCATTGTCTTCAGGAATTAAAACATTAACAGCAACCAGTGGCAAAGTGTCCTCCTTATACATTCAAAACAGCAGAATTCAGAATCTTCCAAAGGTGGGTCTAACTTATACTTGCGTGGTAAGGAGAGTCTAGCACACACCGCAAATCCAGCCTTTCTTGTTACCTCTGGGAGTGTAAGAGCTCAGCTTCTCCTCAAAATTGCTGTTCTCACCAACTTATCACAAAAAGTTGTTCATTGTTTTTGACTGGTGTTCAAAGACCACCCTCACGCTCTCCTGAATGTCTACACTTAACCACTTTTAAAATTTCTGTGTTGTACTCAAATATCAGCTGCCTCTTTTATAGTTAAATTTCAACAAGTTATTGAATGGACCAAATTCTCATCTTTCCAGTAGCATTTTGTGGCCTTTCTTTACACACTACTCTGCCACAATCTACCTGTCTGTCTCTCTCTGTTTTGTATGTCACTCAGATTCAGCACGAAGTCTAGAATTTGTGAAACTGGGACTGATTTGTTACACATAAATACATTTGCAAGACTTACTGCACACTGTGTACTGTAAGTCCTACATTGTCTTCAACTGACTTCACTGTGCCATTTTATAACAGTGTTCCATGTGCTGCCTGTTTCATGTTTCCATGCATGCATAAATGAACTCTGATGCTTCTTGCATGTTGTCAGTACTTGTAATGTCATAAGACAATTGTGGTTGCAGCTATTGACGACTTCAGCTCAACTACCGTGGATTAAAAACAAAGAGGACTTTATTCTGATAGAGTTGTTGAGCTCATGTTAAACTTTTCCTGTAACATTACTTCTTCCCTTACATCATCCTTTTATCTAAAGCTGCATTATGTTATTGAAAACTATTTGGCGTCTTCTACAGTTAGTGCTGATACGGGTTTAAGAACAGGTAAAATAACGTTATTCTCATCTGTATCACAGACCTAAAAACCAAAATAAAATGTGACAAAAAACAAAGTCACATGATAATTTCATTTTAAATGCTGTTGATACAAATTCAGTTGTGGAATTTTTACATATAGTGCATTTCCACAGTGAAAGTGTTAATTTTAGTTAAAGAATTTCTTGTGTTTGTTTATTGTATGGTGAATTTAGGGACCAGTGTCAGATGTCAATTAACGCAATACACTTATGACTTACAGGCTGAAAATGAGAGAGAAGCTCACATGGCATGTACAAGGCACTGTTTTGAAGCTGTTAGAGGAGACTGTGATAATCATATGGATATACAGTGAAAACCCTCTTTTACACTTTCTATGGCACTTTAAGAAGCTGTGTTAGTTGCAGAAAAATATAAATTAAACTAAACTCCATCCAAACTCGTCGGAAGGCCCAGGGGTATTGACTGACCAGTGCATCATCCTCAGCCGATAGGCATCACTGGATGAGGGTACGAAGAGTCCTGTGGTCAACACGCCGCTCTCCCATCCATTGTCAGCTATTGTGACTGGAACCTCTGCTTCTCGATAATGTAGTTCCTCGATTGGCCTCATGAGGGCTGAGTACCCTGCTTGCCAACTGCGCTCGGCAGGCCCGAACAGTTACCTGTCCAAGTGCTAGCCAAGCCCAACAGTGCTTACTTTTGGTGATCAGGTGCGAACCAGTGTTATCACTGTGGCAAGGCCATTAGTGCAGAAAAATGTAAACGGTGGGAAATTACTTGCTAAACACTTACTTCAAGAAACATCAATGAAAAGCTTTCCTTGGCTCACAGGTTGATTTTAACACCACATTGCTTTATTGGGAGGTGGAGACTCCTATTGGAGGTGATATCCCATTGCCTTTCTCTGATCTTCAAATTGACTTGTTCCAATAGTTATGGGAAAACTCACAGTTTAATGAGGCTTCCGAATCCCGATGCGCCTCAACATTTTTCACATTAACAAACATTGTCAGATATGAAAAAGTGTTAAGTGACAGATAAAAACCCTATGACTGGCCTGGGGTACAACACGAGACCTTTGAACCTGTAGTCTGGCATTTTACCACTCAGCCACCAAGTGTCAAAAAACATCACAACCCATTTTATTTACTGTACTGAGTTTTATTTGAAAACCTTGGTCTTAAAAATTTTTGTCATTTCATAATCATGTTGATAACTCCTTCAATACTACCAAAAAGGCGAGAATTGTTTTTGTTTTCATTTCTTCTAGTGAAGCTTTTAATCTGATCTTCTAGTTCATACATACATTTAAAAGTTTTGATGCCTACATCCTCAGCGGACATATACAGGGTGTACATAAAGTCCAGGGACACTTTCAATTATTTATTGCACAAGAACCAAACATTGTACAGATATCATACATATGTCATTTTGAAGAGAAACCCTGAAAGCTTTTTCATGTACACCGCCACAGCATAGTTTGGAAATTTGCCGATAGTACTAGTCGCAAACATGGCACGTTCATGTGGGAAGCGAGCTTTCTGTGTGTTGGAGTTTGACAAAAACAAGTGTGCTTCAGCTGTTAAACGGATATTTAGAACCAAGTATAGTAAGAAGCCACCAACAAGGAAGGCCATTTACCACTGACAACAAATTCGTTACATCAGGTTGCATGCACCCGGCAAAGAGAAGCGGATGTCCCAGCGTGAGTGAAGTGAATGTGGAGGGCATATGAGAGACATTCATAAGGAGTCCAAAGAAATCGGTGCATCATGCATCCCGTGACTTTTTTCTGTGGGGACACATTAAAGATCTGGTGTTGTACCGCCTCTACCACATGATGTAGCAGAGCTCTGGGAGAGAATACAGGAAGCGACTGGCACAGTTGACGATGCCATGTTGGGATGGGTATGGCAAGAATTCAATTACGGTATTGATGTTTGCCGGGTCACTCATGGTACGCATATTGAATGTTTCTAAAAAAAACTTTCAGAGTTTCTCTTCAAAATGTAATATGTATGACATCTGTACAATGTTTAGTTCTTGTGCAATAAATAATTGGAAGTGTCCCCAGACTTAATATACATCCTGTATTTCTTTATTGTATTCGCTGCTGCGTTTACATCCACAATGCAAGACCCGGCACTGTCATCATTATTATGACTATCACTGCTCTCACTTCCTCTGTTGTATTTTCCTGAGTTTGAGAATCCATGATGTCTTTCACAGACACGCAGTCTATGGTGAAAGTATTGTCATCAACATGCAGGAAATATTGCCCTAGATACTCCCAACTGCAACGTTTTCCACAGTGGAGTTGACACTATCACCATTATCATTCCCAGATCTGGTAGAACAACTCTTCCTTCATCTGTTTGGAGAATTCCAGTTTTTGTAAAGTAGTTTGGGATGGTGGACTCCTTCCTCTTCTTCTACATTTTTGCTGTATAATGCAGAACTTTCAGAATTGATACTTTAGAGGAGGCCATGCCTTTTCCCGTCTCCATCAGATATAATGCCTTATCCACAGTGGATTTCATGTTCAATTTTTTGAAAACATGGGTAATACCAACATTCAGCTATACCTTGCAGCTCTCCTGTGCACAGCAGGAATTCCAAATGCAAATTTCATAAATATATCTTTTGACGATTTACAGGGCAACAGTCTACAAATAGGAGAATTTTCTTTTTATAGGCTCCCATGTTTGTATCAAGACTATGCAACTGTATTTTCAAAAAGTTCTGAAGTCATCCATGCTTTGTTTTTGGGAGGCATTGTTTTCACACATTTAAAACTGATGTAAATAGCAGAAAATGTTGATTGTGTGAATATAAAAGTAGGGTTATAGTGAAGTCTCACATTCTGGTAAAAGGCTTCATATTGATGTTGGTTACCTTTTCTTATAGTGTTCCCCAACCCAGCACATGAGCTCCCTTGGAGGTGTTCGTACTTATATAATCCAAACTGGTGTGATTCTTGAATTTTACATTACTATACAAGTGCCTTTCCTAAGGGTCATCAGGCATGTGTTCTCTAGTGTTTGGCATATATTTGCACCATGTAGGTGGTGTCATTCCAAACAAAACCTGCTCATCACCACTTACACGCAACTCCCAGCGTTGATGGAAAGTATCGGTTGGTTTCCTGTTAGAAGCAAAATTATTTTTAAATCAGGCTTTTAGGTGCCCATTCGATAGAGCACTCCCAGTCTAGTGCATTACCCATTTTATCGATATGTATTAACTGGAACAGTAAAAGATGAATAATTATCAGTATTTCACCAGCAACTGAGTAGTGTGCTTCTGCGTGGTGGTTGCAATCAGTGTGGGCCAGGGCAGTGCTTTCACTGCTGGAGTACTTCTTATTCCTCATGTTTTACCCCTGTTAATACGTATCAGTGAAACAAATATTGCACTAGACTAGTTTGGGACCTCTCTGTTGAATAGCCACATAAAATTCCATTTTAAAACTCATTTTGTTTGTAACAGGAAACAAACCGGTGCTTTTCATTGCCACCAGCCCGCATGAAAGAAACGGTGAGCAGTATTTGTTTAGGCTGACTCCAGTTGCACATTGCAAAAGCAGAATTGCAAATGTCTGCTGAAACACCAAATAAAATGTGCATGATGATTTTTAGGAAGACACCCTTTAAAATCGTAGCTTATTACTATTCTTATGGTTACCAGTAGAAGGAGTGATCGTAATCACACATAATTATATATAAAAACAAAGATGAGGTGACTTACCGAACGAAAGCGCTGGCAGGTCGATAGACACACAAACAAACACAAACATACACACAAAATTCAAGCTTTCGCAACAAACTGTTGCCTCATCAGGAAAGAGGGAAGGAGAGGGGAAGACGAAAGGAAGTGGGTTTTAAGGGAGAGGGTAAGGAGTCATTCCAATCCCGGGAGCGGAAAGACTTACCTTTGGGGGAAAAAAGGACAGGTATACACTCGCACGCACGCACATAACCATCCACACATACAGACACAAGCAGACATATTTAAAGACAAAGAGTTTGGGCAGAGATGTCAGTCGAGGCAGAAATGTAGAGGCAAAGAAGTTGTTGAAAGACAGGTGAGGTATGAGTGGCGGCAACTTGAAATTAGCGGAGATTGAGGCCTGGCGGATGACGAGAAGAGAGGATATACTGAAGGGCAAGTTCCCATCTCCGGAGTTCGGATAGGTTGGTGTTGGTGGGAAGTATCCAGATAACCCGGACGGTGTAACACTGTGCCAAGATGTGCTGGCTGTGCACCAAGGCATGTTTAGCCACAGGGTGATCCTCATTACCAACAAACACTGTCTGCCTGTGTCCATTCATGCGAATGGACAGTTTGTTGCTGGTCATTCCCACATAGAATGCATCACAGTGTAGGCAGGTCAGTTGGTAAATCACGTGGGTGCTTTCACACGTGGCTCTGCCTTTGATCGTGTACACCTTCCGGGTTACAGGACTGGAGTAGGTGGTGGTGGGAGGGTGCATGGGACAGGTTTTGCATCGGGGGCGGTTACAAGGATAGGAGCCAGAGGGTAGGGAAGGTGGTTTGGGGATTTCATAGGGATGAACTAACAGGTTACGAAGGTTAGGTGGACGGCGGAAAGACACTCTTGGTGGAGTGGGGAGGATTTCATGAAGGATGGATCTCATTTCAGGGCAGGATTTGAGGAAGTCGTATCCCTGCTGGAGAGCCACATTCAGAGTCTGGTCCAGTCCCGGAAAGTATCCTGTCACAAGTGGGGCACTTTTGTGGTTCTTCTGTGGGGGATTCTGGGTTCGAGGGGACGAGGAAGTGGCTCTGGTTATTTGCTTCTGTACCAGGTCGGGAGGGTAGTTGCGGGATGCGAAAGCTGTTTTTAGGTTGTTGGTGTAATGATTCAGGGATTCCGGACTGGAGCAGATTCGTTTGCCACGAAGACCTAGGCTGTAGGGAAGGGACCGTTTGATGTGGAATGGGTGGCAGCTGTCATAATGGAGGTACTGTTTCTTGTTGGTGGGTTTGATGTGGACGGACTTAGCAATATTCTACTATCTGAGCTAAGATCCGAACATCCAGGCTTCCAAGAATGGAATAAATTACATTACCCTGATTGACAACAATACCTCCCTTATGGGCATAAACAACCTAACATAGCATCGGTAGAAGTCCCTGGAATCAACTTGGGAAAATATCATAGGGTCAAACTTTGATATTAGTGAAGAATGGAAGAGGACACGGACAAAAAGTATCAACTACATCTACATCTACATTTATACTCGGCAAGCCACCTCATGTTGTGTGGCGGAGAGTACTTCGTGTGCCACTATTACTTCCCCTCTTTCGTGTTCCAGTCCCGTACGGTTCATCAGAAGGATGTCTGCTGTTAAGCCTTCATATAGGCATGAATCTCTCTGATTTTATCTTCATTGCATTTTCAAGAGATACAAGTAGTCAGAAGCAATATATTGGTTGACTCTTCTAGGAACATGTGTTCTTGGAATTTTATCAGTAGCCTGCACCATAATGCAGAATGCCTCTCTTGCAGCATCTGCCACTGGAGTTGACTGAGTATGTCCGTGGCACTTGTACACATACTAAATGAACCTGTAATGAAACACACTGCTCTTTGGATCTTCTCTGTTCCCTCTATCAATCCTATCTGGTACAAATTCCAGACTGATGAGCAATATTCGAGTATTGGTCGAAGCAGTGTTTTATAAGCTACTTCCATTGTTGTTGAACTACATTTCTGGAAGATTCTCCCAGTTAATCTCAGTCTGGCATCTGCCTTACTTCCAATTAAGTTTATGTGGTCATTCCACTTCATATTTCTCCATACACATACTCCTAGATATTTTATGGAAATAACTGCTCCCAGTGATTGCTCTGCAATCATGAAATCATAAAATAAAGGGTTTTTCTGTCTATGTATTAGCATTACATTACTTTTTTATGTTGAGTGTCAGTTGCCACTCCCTGCACCAAATGTCTATCCTCTGCAGATCTTCCTGCATTTCACTACAATTTTCTACTGTTGTGACTTCTCTGTATGCTACAGTATCATCAACAAAAAGCTTCATGGAACTTCCTGTGTTGTATAATAGGTCAATTATATGAGTTGTTAAAAAGTAATGGTCCTGTGGTAATTCCTTAGTGCAGAATAACAGGCTGTGTTCTGTTTGCTAGAAACTTGTCAGTTAAATCACACATTTGGTCAGATATTCCATATGCTCATATTTGGTTCACTAAGCAGCATAGCAGAACTGTACCGAACACTTTCTGGAAGTCAAGGAACACGGCATCTCTCTGGGTGCTTCCTGGATCTCGTGATGAACAGAATGAGCTGGGTTTCACATGATGGTTGTTTTCAGAATCAATGTTGATTCTTACAGAGGAAATTTTTGGCCCTCAGAAATGTCACTATGCATACATAATATGCGTTCCAAACAGACTGAAGTCAGAGAAATAGTCGTATGTTTTGTGCATCTGTTTGATGAGCCTTCTTGAAACAGGAATGACCTGTGCCTTTTTTCAGTCATTAGTAATACTTTGTTCCTCTAGATCCTGTGATACACTGCAGGTGAAAGAGAGGCAGCTTCTTTCACACACTCTGCGTAGAATCAGACTGGTATCCCATTGGGTCCAGTAACCTTTCCTCTTTTGAGCGATCTCATTTGTTTTACTAACCCTTGGTCTCTTATTTCATTATCTGTCATTTTTTTATTCACACGGCAATTTAAAGGAGGAACACCAGTGCAACTTTCCTGTGTGAGACAGTTTTAGAAAAAGACGTTTAGTATTTCTGCCTTTTCTGTGTCATCCTCTGTTTCAACATCACAGTGAGCCTAGACAGATGGCTATGACCCATTTACAGATTTAACAAAAGACCAAAACTTCTTAGGATATTCTGCCAAGCCAGTGGATAGAATTTTAATTTCAAATTCATTGAAACTTCATGCTTAACCCTCCTTACACTAATTTTGGTATCATTTAGTTTGGCTATGTTTAAATTTCCAGTGGTGCCCTTTTTTTTCGTTTTGTAGCAGCTACCAACATGGTTGTCAAACTACAGTGGTTCTTTTACATCTCGCACAATACTGCTCAGCACATACCTGTCTAAAGTATATTGTATAATGCTCTTGAACTTCGACCATTGATGCTCACCCACTAAGAAAATGCAGATCCCACACAAGAACTTCTGGAAATGAATCTTCTTACGAACATTTAGATAAGGCTGAAAGAATAAAAACAGGCTATGTGAAGTGCAACTCCATGAAGTGTGGGGTATATCAGTTTCTGTGGTGCATGACTGTGGGGAATCTGAGCAAGTTGTAGACCATGTAGTGCAAGAGTGCCTAGCAAGGAACTATCAAGGACCTATGAGAGGCATGACCAATCAGCCATTTCCGCCAATACCTTGTTAATACTAGGATTGACTGAAAAGTAATGCCTCCACCTTCATAACTCTTCAATAGTTGGCAGCATTGGTATGTGACAGGTACTGGCTTATTCCGTAGCCTCTTCTCTACAGCTCCAGTTGGTGGGAAGCCTTAGCATGAACAGTTGTGTTGTTACAGTGTAAAGTATGGAACCTTGCGCAGGCTGGCGGTCAATGCGATTTAAGCAACGTTCAGTCATTGAATTCCTGATAGCAGAAGATGTCACCCCAAAGGAGATTCATCAGAGAATGAAAGCAGTTTATGGTGATTGTGTTGATGTGAGTACTGTGTGTCGTTGGGTGAGTAAGTTTATAGATGTTGAGGCAGGAACATCTGACCTGCGTGACAAACAAAGAGTTGGACGTCCTGTGACATCAACCACCAAGTTTCGCAAGCAAAATGTTGACGGATTGATTCAGGACAATCATTGTACCACACAGAGAGAAATTGCAAGCACAATCGGCATTTGACAAGAACATGTGGGTCACATTGTTGCTTTGCTTGGCTATCAGAAGGTTTTTGCACGATGGGTACCCCAGATGCTGATTCCTGAAATGAAAGCGCACAGACTTGAAATTTGCCGGGAACTCCTCTCGCATTACGAGAATGAAGATGATGCCTTTCTTCTTCAGAAAACTTGTTCATTGTTGGCAGAAATGTATCCAATTGGCTGGTGGTTATGTGGAAAAGTGAATATTGGAAATTAGATATCACATTCTAAGGTTTATTTCTGCATTTCATTTATTAAAATATTCCCATCCAAACCCAATTAACAAAGATGGAGGCATTACTTTTCATTCGTATATTTTCAGAATTTTGTGACAATGCCATAAATAAATCACCTACACAGAAAAGAAAAATCCCAGTTAAACTATTATGAAATATGCCTCATTTTGTATATAATGTGATATGGCACAATTTCCAGAAAATGATCTTTATTATTGATGCTAATGCCATTTATTATTAATGTTGTTATTTATATTTCCAGTACTTCACTGCAGTTATTTTCTTTTTTTCTTTATATTTCTTTACATTCTTTATATTTTTGAGTTAATTGTAAATTCATTGTTGTAAATATAAATTTCAATATGATTGTATCTTGGTCTTTATGTTAACTTGAAGGTGGAAAGATAAAGAAGAATAGTAAGGAAGTTAAAGTGATGAACTCTGAAGGTGTCCTCACTGTTCTTAACAAAGAAGGCCAGGAAAGTGGACTGAGTCCCGGATCACGTTTGTTGTGGGATCATTATGTCCAGGTACTCTAGTTTGTTCTTACATAGAATTTTAAGCTTTGCCTCTGTTTGTGCATATCACATAGTAGTGACCATGAGAAAGAATTGAGTTCTATATCAAGTCTGGTATAAAAAGGAATTAACTGACTACTTTGGAAATAATCAAACTACCAAGTTAAGAAATCATCACTTGTCCATCAAATTGAAGGGTCTGGAGAAGAAAGTGCTAAACCCCAAGAGTATACTTTGAGTTATTGCATGTTATGTGTCTGGATAAATTCAAAGACAATAACACAAATACTATAAGATGAAACAAGTTACATAGTAGATAGCATTCTCTAGCAGTAAATGTGGAACTATTTGTTACCAGTGTGTGGTGACTTTGGAAACATGATGTGATCAGACTAACCCATACTAAATTGAAGGTTAGCATTTTCTTCCGCCAGCTGCATCAAAGTAATCAGTTACAAAATTTCATTAATTTTACATGTGTTATAAAATGTTTAATATGCAGATGATGGTCTAGTATGATACGACTGTACATGGATTTTAAAATTAATATGAGGGTGGTTCAAAAAGTAAGGAAACAAAGCCTCTGTGAGAAAAGGTTTGTTTTGGAAATCAAAGAGATACACTAAGTTATTAAGGCCCTGATACATATTACTTTTCCACATAATAACTGTGATTGTCTATGTATTTGTTCCATCAGTAAATCAGTCTGCTGAAACCAGCACAGAAGAAATCAGGGTCCGGGTGTAGGAGACTTTTAATAATAGACACGTTATTGTTGACTTCAGTTCTGAAGTGGTGACCAGGAAGGTGCTTGGTTTATGGTCCAAGCTTTACAGATGGTGATCCAGTACAGTCTACTGGAATTGTTGGACCAAATCATGCGTAACCAAGATCATATGTGGTCGGGTATTGTTATGTAACACTACAATATCTGTTGAAAGCAATGCTGGTCATTTCCTTCAAATTACCTTGTCCAACCGTTTCTGCATGGCACTGTAACTAGCAGCATTCACTGTCACTGTGTTTGAGGAAACCAACCAGCAGTTCATCCACCGTGTCCCAAAAGACAGTGCCCATTTCAGGTACAATTGTTTTTAACTGATTAAGGTGGGAAGAGGGGGATCGCATGACATTTAATATTTTCTTTTTTGTTATGTGTCAGATGATGTGCCCATTTTTCATCCCCTGTGACAATACAGTGCAGGAATGGAACACTGTGCACCTTATACCGCATTCAGTGCTAGAAAGGCAACACCATTCACTTGACTTTTTTGTCATCTGAGAGTTACCATGGTACACAACAAGAACCCATCTTCTGGCAGTCCATTGCATTGTGCACGATATTCACTACACTGCCACTGGAGATGTTGAGCTTGTGTGCAGGCTGCCTGACACAAATGTGGTCGTCACCTTGAATCAAGCCGTTAACACTGCACGCCTTATTATGTGAGGTAGACATGTTTGTCTGCTGTGACCTTTGCTTGTCTCACACTGGAGTTCTGTGTTTATCTAATTTCAGACAGCAAAACCACACCTGTTTTTGTGACATGACTATGCAAATTTCCACCAGTTGACTGTGAACTACTGCTGGGAACCTTTCCTTTAAATGTAAAATACCGTATTACACTTTGCATTTCAGTCACCAACTTTGTGCCAATGCATCCATCTTGATGCTGTATACAAAAGTGCAACAGCGCAACTACCTCCATCTATAAGCAGCATTTGAATGTTTTGATTGTCTACTTAGACATGGAATTTAATTTACATGGGGTATTAATACACACACGAGAGCTCTTGTTACCTTATTTATTGGATCACCCACTTACACCTATGTGTTCTCAGAACTGTTGACATGTTTTATCATACATTCCTTTCAGATACTGTGGAATTTGTGCTGAACAAATTATCTCAATAACTATGTTTATTAGTGTAAGGATAAAAAGGACTGCACTATCCATTTTGGGTGTTATAAAAGTAGTTTCTGTATGGCTGAGACCATTAAATGTTCTGAATCTTATTTTGCCCTATTTACTATTTTGTGTATTTGATATGTTTCTTTTTAATGAAATAGGAGAAATTATTTTGATTTATGCTCTCATTCCCATGGTATTCTTACAAAGTTTGTAATATTCCTCATCAGACTGTGATGGGCATAAATCATTCTTTTATGAAACACATGCACTGATTGTTCACTGATAATATAACTGCGATCTTTAATGCTTTCCTGTGTGCTTAAAATTCTCAGTGTATGAGTGAGGCCACTCAAAATGTTTCAGAACTTTCACTTGCTTCTTTGGTGATTTTGGAACTCTTTTTCACTTCTGTCTTGTCCCCCCCCCCCCCCCCCCTGCCCCCCACCTGCTCCCCGAAAACACAGCAGAGCTTACAAAGATTCATTTCATTAGCATTCTAATGCAGTTGAAATTGTGGTGGAGGCATGAAACATTGTATTATTAATCTAGGAACCAAGAACAAGACAATAGTTTCTGAAAAAGCACATTCTCAGTACAGATATAAACATGTAAGTTCTTCACCTATGTTATTAAAAAAAACACCCTTGTTCCACCTGCTATCTATGGTGCTTACAAAATTACACCATTTCATTGAAAAAATCTTTAACATGCACCAAACAAAAATTCATGACAAACCTTATGTTTCATTCTAAACTGTTTGAATTCCATGGAATTCCTCACTTAATGTTGAAGTATCACAATAGTTAAATAAATGATAAGCAGTTCATCATGAAGCTGATGAATCAGGCTATGAGGTGTGAGTCAAATATAGTTTGTTGAAAATCATTTGAGAAAGGTTACAGAGAATTGTCTTTTGTGCACGCAGTTTAGCGAGCCAGTTGACTGCCATGTTAAGTATTACACACTTTTGAGAGGTTTGGCATGCTAGGCAGCCATTTGCAATCTTTGCTAGCCATCAGTCAAATATGCCACCTAGCAAACTTACAGCAAACCTTACTTCATGTTATATGGACCTTATCAAGGTGAGGGGGCTGTAGCCTTCAGCAGCTGCATGCATCTGTAAGCTGCAATGGTTTACCATTGGTTGTTGTGATAATTGTGGAACATGTTACAGAACACTACAAATTTTTTTTACTGGTATGTTCTTGATGAACTTTTAGTGCCCTCTTTTTCTTTGCTCTCAAACATCTTGCTTCTTAAATATGTTATTATTTGATAGATCTGTATATGAAATAAACAATTTTCTGATGTAGTTAATTGTTATCTCTTTCATGTAAACTTTGTTCCGGCATGAATAAAATTATATGTTTTCTTATATACTGAAATGAATTATACATTTTCAGTGCTATGCACACTGCAGGCTGGTGGAGGAAACACTGGAAAAAATCTGCAAGAACTCAAAGCAAAGTTGTTTTCCAGTAACTATTGGACGAAAACCAAATACTGGAGGGGCACGTGCCTTTCAAACTAAGGAAAATGTGGCCCAGTTGCCGATTGTAAGTAGATACCATTGTATGCAGCTTTGAAATATTTTTATGTGTATTTGACAGTCATCCAAAACTCTATCATAAAATTTTTATGCTATATGAGAGGCACAGTCATTCAGAATTGCTGCTTATTTCAGTATTCAGCCAATCGTAACGTCAGTCTTACAGAACTGTTAACTTGTTTGGTAGACTAAAAAGGAGAACAAAATTATAAGTCATTTCATAGTCAAGACCTTCAGAAGTTTGTTAGTGTTAGGAATGATCTCAGGGAAATTAAAACATTGTACTTTGTTTGTCTCAGTGTATATTCACTCTAATAAATAATACTGGATTTGCGAACAAGAACAAAGTGTACACATCCAGGGAAATTCAGGAAAAAACTGGAATTTTTTTTTATTCCAGGAATTTTTCATTGTTTTAGTTTTGAACTAAATTTTTGCAATTTTGACCAGTAAGAACTGATACTCTAAAAGCGAATTTTACTTTAGCCACATACTGCAGCAATAAAAAATAAACGAGAGAAAAGTACTAATAGGAAACTTATGTTACTAGAAAATGCACATATTGTGACAACAAAACACAGTGCAGCCACAAGTGTCTGCTGACAGCAAAATGTTTCAAAGGCTTAGGACAAAGACTATGCGTATGCAATACGTCATAACAACAAACTGCTTTTGGTGAGCATGGCATCACAACTGTTTAAATTAGGTTCATTTGAGCAGTTGCCAGCAGTCTTATGTGTATGCACAGAGCTGAAGTCGCATATGAGCAGCATCTTCTCCTCTTCTCCCTACTTGAAGTGTGGCTGTTAGAAGTGGAAGCAGTAGCTGCAAGCAGCCAGATTTTTTCTGGCCTGCCCAAATGCCAGATTCGCACATGCACAGAGCAGTCAGAGCTGTAGTGGGTAGTTACAGAAGACTGAAATATGCTATTAGTTTCAGTTTTACAATTTTATTATATTTCCACATTACTGGCTATCAAGCATTAATCACTTTGCAGAATAATGAAGGTATTTTTGTTGGTTTGCCAAAGAAATTTGGCTTGTGTTAATCTTTTTTGCAGGGGCTACATGTATATTACCTGTGTGTGTGTGTGTGTGGGGGGGGGGGGGGGGGGTCATGCATACGTAAATATCTTTTTTAATTTTTTTAAGTGTTTCAATCACTACTATTAGCTAGGTTCAACTGTTCGCAGAATTTCAGGTACGCATTTTAATCTTCTGGCAAGTATGGCATCATGCCATAGTAACGAACCAAACACAAGATTATGTAGTAATGTTGCTCCTAGAAAATTGGCTTTCCAAAAACCACACTGAAAAGCTTTAGCAGAATTTTACATGCCTGCCTACCGTGAAAATGTTTTTCGATCACAAGATGTGTTTCAACAGTTGTCAGGCACCTCATCTAGGTTTGATGTTATATCTTAATTTGTACTGTTTACCTCTTAAATTTACAAAACCTCATTTGTCAGTGAGCTATAGCACTCTGTGTTTTATCATCATAACTCCCTACAAGGTTTACATGCACAAAAAAGACCAATATTTGTAACTGGGAAATCTGGGAATATTTTTTCTTGTCTGCATATACACCCTGAAGAAAACAGTTTTATAGAAGAATATGTTATGCACAGTTTCATTATACTATGGCTCTGCACAGGCATGGTGTTTTTTCAGTGAACATATATAGAGTAACTAACTGCACTTTGTGTATTTTAATTTACTGTTTGGTGAATAAACTCTCATTGTGCTGGCTGTTATGATCCCAATTTTAAAATTGTTTCTTACATTGAGTAGTGTATGTTGTTATTGTTGTAAACATTTCTTCAGCTTCACATTTACTGAATTTCATTTACAAAATATAACTAAAACACATCAAGGTCAAATATTTTTAAAAGGGAAACAGAAAAAAAGAGACCAGAGAAATCTCAAGTACTGCATATTTAGTAGTCCTCCCTGCATATCTTCCTTTCAAGTTTACACTTCGATGTATAGTTGTGTGGAGAGACAGATGTAGAAGTAACTTTTGGGTGTATCCCAGGAAAGTGTGTTGGGTCGATTTCTGTCCATGTTGTTTACTAATGATCTTGCAGACAATATTAATAGTAACCTCAGACTTTGTGTAGCTGATGAAGTCATCTATAATGAATTGCAGTCTAAATGAAGCTGTACAAATATTCAGTGAGACCTTGATAAGATTTAAAATTGGTGCAGTGATTGGCAGGTTGCTTTAAAGATCAAAAATGCAAAATTGTGCACTTAAAAAAAAAAAAAAAAACCATAGTATGTGGGTGTGACACTTAGCAGGGATGTCAAGTGGAATGAACACGTGGACTCAGTTGTGGGTAAAGCAGGTAGCAGAATTCGATGTATTGGTAGAATACTAAGGAAATTCAGTCTGTCTGTAAAGGAGATTGCTTATAAATCACTCGTGTGATGTGGCCTAGAACATTGCTGAAGTGTGTGGGACACAAACCAAATAGGATTAGCAGGGGATATTGAATGTATATAGAGAAGGGCAGCATGAATGGTCACAGGTTTGTTTGACCCATGGGAGAGAGTGACTGAGATGTTGAAAGAACTGAACTGGCAGACTCTTGAAGAGACGTAAACTATCCTTAGGAAGTCTGCTGACCAGGTTTCAAGAACCAGCTTTAAATGATGAATCTAGGAATATACTATCTATCACCCCCTGCACATTGCTCCCATAGGGATCGTGAAGATAAGATTAAGTTAATCACAGCTTACTCTTTTTCTCATGCTCTATACGTGAAAGGATTGGGAAAAAGCCCTAATAACTGGTACAGTGGGATGTACCCTCTGCTATACACTTCACAGTGGTTCACAGAGTTTAGATGTAGAGACAGGTATTGGAGTAGGGTGAGGAAAGGAATATGGCAGCAGAAGGATGAAAACTGTACTAGTCACGAATGGGGACTGGGATAGGGGCAGGCATGGCTCTCGGTGGATGTCGCAAAATGTGGATTAACACGGGAGATGTTCAGTGTTGAGATGCTGAGAGAACTGTAGAAAATGTCAAGAGAAGTATGGTGAGGGCAGTGAGTGACAATATGGCCTCAAATGGATACTAACAGAAGTGTAAACCAGGAGACTATAGGAAGTATAGTGTGTTCTTAAAGACTTTGGCAAAGTTATAAGAATATTTGGATAATTTTCACAGCTTTGTGGCCATGTGAATGTAGTGGCAGCTTTTTGATGTTCAGCTGATGATAGAGGTCAAAATGAAAAGTACTTCTGTTTATTGTTGTCTGTAGAGTGAGTAATGTATTTGAATGTAGTGCTTTAGCTATGCTATGTTAACAAATTTTTTGTTAATATACACTTTTGAGCAATGAATAAAATGTGTTTGCCATGTTCGGGAGATATTTGTCCTCATACAAGGAGGATTCTATAAGTAATGCATCCATATTCTTCTTGATGCAATAGGTGGAGGGTGATGTTAACTTCAAAATATGCCTGATATCAGTCTCATCTCACCTGCTGGAGAGTCAGGATGTGCATTCCCATGAACCCAATTTTGCAGTTACGAGCACAGCATAGTGGATCGTTCTGTGAAACAACATTACACTATCAGATTTTGTGTTAAATGTGAGAAGTCAGCCACTGAACAGTTTCTATCTATTCAGTAGGTCTTTGGAACTGATTGCTTGTCCAAATCACAATTTCTTTGATGGCTCCAGTCATTCAAGGAGGGTTGAGAGGATATCGCTAACAAAGCTGACCATGAACCTCCATCAACTGTCCAGATCCCCGAAAATGTGCTGTGTATGCATGATTGTTCGAATTCAGATTGTTGAACCTTCAGTCATTAATGGAAACTTGATAATCATCACAGATACAGCCATTTATCGCATTGAAACTGAATATTAGAACATGCAAAAGGTATGTGCCAAATTGGTCCCAAGTGTTCAATGAACAGATGGACATGTGAATTCCTCAGTAACAAGAACTCTTGGAAATGTGTGAAAATGATCCTAATTTTTTTTATACTCAGTTATGAATCATGAGTAGGTCCCAGAGATGAAAAGACAGAGTTCAGAGTGGCACACACCAGCATCACCGTGGCCCAAGAATGCACACATGAGCAAGTCCTGATCATAGCCATGCCCATTGTCCTCTTTGGTGTCAGAGAAGTTGTCTACTAAATATTTGTAAGTATGAGGACCATGCTTTGGAAATGACCATAATACTGAAAAGGAGTGTCACACGCCTTCAAGGATGAGGGGTAATTGCCAAGCCCCAGTACCTCCAATGTCACAGAATTTCTGTCCAGGACCCACACCCCATTGCTTTCCCATCTTCCCTATAGTCCTGATCTAACACCCACAGACTCCCCCCCCCCCCCCCCCATCCCCATCCTCCTCCCTTAAAAGGAGGCCTGAAACATTGGGACACAACTGAAAACAGTCGGGCTCATGTTATATCATCTCTAAAGGATATTCCAGAGAAGGCTTTCTAGGATGCCTTCCAGGCCTGGAAACACCACCTCCAGAAGTGTAATGATACGGAGGGGGCTGTTCTGTAAATTTTTGACTACAAATTTATTCATTAAATGACATTTTATGGATATGCTCAAATTACTTTTGGAACCCACCTTGTGTGATGGTGATGTCATTTGTCACTTTTGTCTCTGTCTTAGTGATAGTTGCAAACATTGTGAGCAAGAGATTGTGGCACATTTATTCATGACATCATGCTAGGATAAGTCAGACCTGAAGAGGATTGGACCTCAGTTCAGGTAATATTGCCACCACAAGGGCCAACAACATGTGAATAGTACAGATCATCATGCACTAACTTATGTTGTACATTTGGATACACTGAGCATAGTATAGCATTAACTTTGCAGTTTAATACTTTGGGGGGGGGGGGGGGGTGATTCAGAACCTTCTCTTCATTATTGGCTGCTCTAGATACTGGTGTCTCATTTATTTTCCTGTCTACTGCTAAAACATCGCACCTCCATAATGTAGTTGGTTGTTTTCATTCATCTCATTGCTTGTGTTCCAGTCAGAAACTTTCCTTACGTACAAAATAAATCAACTTTTTCTCTGAAGCATTGTTCTTGAGGAAGAGGTCAAGTCTTAGCATTACAAAATTCAGTGTGCTATGTTTTTAACTATGTTCATTGACAATCCTTTTGTAGATAACTAGTTAATAGCTTTCAAGATAAATTCTTTTTCATTTTCATAGAGAATTAACGTGACAAGTGCACCAAGAACATTTAACCCAACATATCTATCGTGAAAGCCTTCATGGCTATATTTTCATTTACTGTTCCCGATGTTAATGTTTCCCAACTAGTCTTGACTGTTATCTTAAGTTTGTTGGCGAAAAAACATGTTTGAGCTTCTTCCGTATGTGGTGGAAGATATAAATAAAAGTGATTATGATATGTTTGTCTGTGACACACAAGTGGCAGCCTGAGCTGCTTAATTAGCATTGCATTGAGTTGTACAGAGACAAGCAGTAATACCAGGTGCAGTGTTGCTCTTTCTTAATAAAAGCTGTGTCACACTAATGAAGCTCCTGCAATGTCTTTTTGAAATCTAGGGATATATATACTTTAAATATAATAGAGGGAAACATTCCACGTGGGAAAAATACATCTAAAAATATATCTAAAATATCTATCTTTGTTTTTAGAAATATATACTTTGGAAGACCATTTCCCATTTTGCTCTTGTAGGAAGCATGTAATCTGTAAATTACGAGGTGTGTTCAAAAAGAAACCGAACTTTTGCTATACCTGCTTTATTGCTTATTGTACAACATCTTAAGCACTGCCCCCTTCAAAATAGTCCCCTCTACTGGGAATACACCGTTTCCAACGTTTCTTCCAGTTTTGGAACACCTCCTGGAACACATTTTGTGGGATGGCGCGCAGGTTTCTTGTCGAATTGTCCTGTATCTCCTCCATGGTTGGAAACTACGTCCTTTCAATGTGTTTTTAGTTTGGGATACAGGAAAAAGTCTGCTGGAGCAAGGTCTGGAGAATATGGCAGATGGGGCACAACGGGTATGTGGTGTTTTGCTGGATAGCTGCAGACAAGGAGTGATGCGTGAGCTGGCACATTGTCATGATGCAACATCCAACTCTGGTTTTCCCACAATTCTTCCTGTGCACAGCATCCCTCATGTGCACTAGGATTCCCTACCAGGCTTCCTGATTTACCATCTGACCACATGGCACAAATTCATGATGGATAATGACTTTGTAGTCAAAAAACACAACCAACATCACCTGGATCTTTGACCGACTCATGCATTCTGTTTTTGGACGAGGTGACCATTTGCCCACCCACTGCGTCGGCTCCATCTTCGTTCCAGCAACCTAGTCGCACACCCACACTTCGTCGTCTGTTATTATGATCTTTGTTCTTAGGAAAGTCGTCATTGTCATTAACAGGAGCAAGTATTTCCTTACACATTTCAACATGGGTTTGTTTCTTATCTTCAATCAACAAATGTGCTACGAATTTTGCACAGACACAATGCATCTTAAGTTTTTCACTCAAAATTTGATGGCATGATTGTACACTGACGCCCACCTCCTCAGCAACTTCCCGTAAGGTTAAACAACAATTTCTGCAACTCACAGCACGAATGCTATCCACATGACCATCATCTGTTGATGTGGAAGGACGTCCGGACTTGGAATCGTCACAGACTGACATTCTGCCCTGTTGAAAATGTTAAAATCACTCGTAGCACTAAATGTAAGTAGCAGAATTTCACATACATACATTGATAGTTCTTCAAGCTCCTTCACTGCATTAATCCAATGAGCAGGTTGTACATGTGCTTACTTCAGCGGCTGTGGTTCGCTTGCTAATTGGCCGAGCGACACGAGGCAAATAGCAGTTTGTTGTCTAAACCTGCCGCTAGGTGAGCTCAGTAGCCGCAGTGCACTCTCTCTGCTGGTTGGTGCACTACTTCAAAAGTTTGGTTTCTATTTAAACACACCTTTTATGTTTCTTTCTTGTATATATGTTATTTGTCACTTACCGAATGAAAAGGTTATTCAAAAATGCAACAAATTTATAATCCAGTACAGTGATGTTTAAAGTTCCCTCCCACTAGCAGCAATCTTCAAATTAAATTGTTCTTAAAATAGCAAAATGTTCATTGGCATCCAGAGGCTGCTCACATCCAGTGCACAGAATGAGCCTAATCTTGTGTGCCATTGTGCTTCCAACTAAAGTTAGATAAGATTAAAAATTCATTATTTGCTACATCTCTAATGTCATTACGTGCCCTTTTTTAAAAATGTGCTTAAATCATTGTTGAAAGTTTCATGGTGACCTTCATAGTGCCTTCATCCCATGTCGTTTCTCCCAGTGAAAAACTGATGCGCTGTTATCGGAATAACATCTGTAAGTTGCTGAGGGCTGTATATATGGCAGTTTTTTGGGGTCAGGCATTTTCTTGTGGAACTATGAAAGAATTGAGGACCTAACTGAAACTACATGTTTCCACTGTACACCTATTTACAATTTGCTAATGAGACACCATTCCAATGTGCACTGAGTTGAAGTACAGTTATTGAATGTAGTTATGATTTGTGTATGGCTGGTTTTGTTCATTTTCCACTTACAAAGTTGTAAGATGCACTAGGCAAGTGTTACGCAGTGTGTTGAAAGTTCATCTACACTGAATTTCACTTTTCATATTGTGTCTCTATTCCATTGGTTTTATACTTTTTTTTTTAATGTCAAACTAATAATTTTTTGATTTGATTTCAGAAACAGTCATTTAGCATGCCAGCATTGGCAGCTGTTACCAAACTTTTTGAAGCCTCATATGCAGATTTAGGACCACTGCATGCAGGAACTGTGGAGATCCCAGGCATCGGTATTGCTTCCTTGGTAAGTAACGCTGCCAGGATAGAATGCAGTGCTTACATTTTTCCTTCTTTGTTTCTAACCAAAAGGACATAGTAATTTGCAAGTAAGTCAATAAAAAATATACTGTGCACGAGATAAAATGCCAGGTCATGTCTTATCTCCTGTCTGCTTGCTCAGATTTAGATTATGAGTGGCTGCTGTAAATCAGTAGTGACAAAAACTGGCATGTTTTCTCTGTGACAATTTCCTCAAGACAACAGTTTCAGGTATCACATGACAGTATTAAGTTCTGAGAGTGAGACTGATTTGTTGTCAAAGACTACATTTAAGTACCTTATATAGCTCATTGACATATACTTTTCTCATTTTATGATGAGAAAAAGCTTGACATTTGGTGTGTAATACAATCACTACAAACAGCCATCTTTATTGCTGGTTGCATTACCATCATTCTATATGATTCACACAGTTTTGATTGCGGTAAACTGATACTGCAGTGTTCAGCTTTAGCATGTCAGTGGAGAAGGTGTTACAAATTCATCTAAATAAAAATTCTGTGCAATTTCCACATTTACACTCCTGGAAATTGAAATAAGAACACCGTGAATTCATTGTCCCAGAAAGGGGAAACTTTATTGACACATTCCTGGGGTCAGATACATCACATGATCACACTGACAGAACCACAGGCACATAGACACAGGCAACAGAGCATGCACAATGTCGGCACTAGTACAGTGTATATCCACCTTTCATTGCAATGCAGGCTGCTATTCTCCCATGGAGACGATCGTAGAGATGCTGGATGTAGTCCTGTGGAACGGCTTGCCATGCCATTTCCACCTTGCGCCTCAGTTGGACCAGCGTTCGAGCTGGACGTGCAGACCGCGTGCGACAACGCTTCATCCAGTCCCAAACATGCTCAATGGGGGACAGATCCGGAGATCTTGCTGGCCAGGGTAGTTGACTTACACCTTCTAGAGCACGTTGGGTGGCACGGGATACATGCGGACGTGCATTGTCCTGTTGGAACAGCAAGTTCCCTTGCCGGTCTAGGAATGGTAGAACGATGGGTTCGATGACGGTTTGGATGTACCGTGCACTATTCAGTGGCCCCTCGACGATCACCAGTGGTGTACGGCCAGTGTAGGAGATCGCTCCCCACACCATGATGCCGGGTGTTGGCCCTGTGTGCCTCGGTCGTATGCAGTCCTGATTGTGGCGCTCACCTGCACGGCGCCAAACACGCATACGACCATCATTGGCACCAAGGCAGAAGCGACTCTCATCGCTGAAGACGACACGTCTCCATTCGTCCCTCCATTCACGCCTGTCGCGACACCACTGGAGGCGGGCTGCACGATGTTGGGGCGTGAGCGGAAGACGGCCTAACGGTGTGCGGGACCGTAGCCCAGCTTCATGGAGACGGTTGCGAATGGTCCTCCCCGATACCCCAGGAGCAACAGTGTCTCTAATTTGCTGGGAAGTGGCGGTGCGGTCCCCTACGGCACTGCGTAGGGTCCTACGGTCTTGGCGTGCATCCGTGCGTCGCTGCGGTCCGGTCCCAGGTCGACGGGCACGTGCACCTTCCGCCGACCACTGGCGACAACATCGATGTACTGTGGAGACCTCACGCCCCACGTGTTGAGCAATTTGGCGGTACATCCACCCGGCCTCCCGCATGCCCACTATACGCCCTCGCTCAAAGTCCGTCAACTGCACATACAGTTCACGTCCACGCTGTCGCGGCATGCTACCAGTGTTAAAGACTGCGATGGAGCTCCGTATGCCATGGCAAACTGGCTGACACTGACGGCGGCAGTGCACAAATGCTGCGCAGCTAGCGCCATTCGACGGCCAACACCGCGGTTCCTGGTGTGTCCGCTGTGCCGTGCGTGTGATCATTGCTTGTACAGCCCTCTCGCAGTGTCCGGAGCAAGTATGGTGGGTCTGACATACCGGTGTCAATATGTTCTTTTTTCCATTCCCAGGAGTGTATTTACGTGTATGGGGACTGTCAAATGAAAACAAGACAGATGGTAAAAAGGAAGTAAACTGTTCATTATTTCGAAAGTAACTGCCATAACTGTTAATACATTTATTCCAATGTGAGAGACAATGGACAATGCCTTCATGGAAAAATGTTTGCAGTTACCTACGGAATCATGTGAAGAAAATTGACAACCACAATGTCTTTCTTCAGGGCTCCAAAAATATGGAAATTGCATGGGGTGAGATTTTGGACTGTATGGTGGATGTGTTAATGGCTTGGCAGTGGAACTTCTACAGCGTAGTCAAAACAAACTTTGGCAATACATGGACAGGTATTATACTGCAGCATGATGATGCCATTTTGACTATGCTGCAGAAGTTTCATTGGGAAGCAGTTACACTTCCTCCATAAAGTCTTGATCTCTCCCCATGCAATTTCCATATTTTTGGAGCACTGAAGAAAGACATTCATGCCGCCAGTTTGGTTTGGATGAAGAGGTGCACGCCTGGGTAGTCACAGTTCCGCAGGAAACTACAACCTTTTTTCTGTGAAGGCATTGACCATCTGGTCTTACAGGGATTAACAGTTGTGGCAATTACTTTTGAAATAATGAACAGTTTACTTACTTTTTAGGGTTCTATACCTTAATCGGTAAAAACGGCACCCTTATAGGATTGCTTTGTTTTTAGGGTTCTGTACCTTAATCGGTAAAAACGACACCCTTATAAGATTGCTTTGTTGACTGTCTGTGTGCGACTGTTAAAAATGCTTTTTCTCAGGAACAGATAGATGTATCAAGTTGAAATTTATGTCACGTACTGAGGTCTGCAGTCCCTTGGCAGTATGGAACATTGAAACTTCTAAGACAGTGCAGTCAAAAGATACGGCCATTTATGTCACATATTTTAATACTCTCAAACTCACTTATCAAAACCTATAGGGTACTTCCCATTGGCCTAGAATCATAAAATTTGGAAAAATGAAAGTCTCACAGTACAACCAAAGAAAAAACATCCAAAGACTCTAAATTTGTAAATATATCACATGAAATAAATATTTTTTTTTTTTTGCTCTGTCTGTTTGTCCGTCTGTTAAGACTCCTTTTTCTTAGGAATGGGTAGACATATCAGGTTGGAATTTATGTCACTTATAGAGGTCTATGACCCTTTGTGGTACAAAAATTGAAGCATGTCCAGTTAAAAGGTACAGGGCCATTTATGTCACGTTTTGATACTTGCAAACCCACTCATCAAAACCTATAGCATATTTCCTATTGGGATAGAATCACGAAATTTGACAAGAAACAAAGTTTCACAATAGAAACAAAGGAAAATCTGAAATAGGTAAATTTGTAATTACATCACACAAAAAAAACTTTTTGTCATTTGTTATCTGACTGACTGTCTGTGCATCTGTCTGTGCTTCTAAGCAGGGCAGTCAAAGGTCACATATATTGATACTCGCAGACTCACTCATCTAAACCTGCCTGACACTTTCCTTTGGTGCAGAATCATGAAATTTGGAAAAATGAAAGGTTTCACAGTACCGCCAAAGGAAAAAAAATCTGAAAACTGTAAATTTGTAATTATATCACACAAAAAAATATTTCTCTGTCATTTATGACCCAATGTGGAACTTGAAATTAAAACAATCAGTAGTTCTCAATTCAGGCTGGCTGAGTCGCAGTGGTAAAAGTCAAACACCAGGCAAGGAATAACTTCATTGGTCATACGTCGCGTTTTGAAATTTGTCCATCATCAGATATCCAGAAGTCATTATTGCACATAGATATGGCGTTTCAAGTTGCATGTGAAACAAATATTCACAGACTAGTCTCAAGTGTTTCTTTAACATACAACTTGAAATGCCACATCTACATGCAGTAGTGGCTGCTGGATATTTGATGCTGAATAAATTCCGAAGCATGTCATATGAGCAATAAAGCCATTCTTTGCTTGATATTTGACTTTTACCATTGTGACACAGTCACCTAAATGGAGAACTAACGATTACTATAATAATGGCTTCCTGCCTCCTGCAAGACTTGAAGTCACATTTATATTACTGACATTGAAACATTCTTGGAATCCTGGAACTGATATTGTGCCAGTATCAACATCAATAATAGGCAAAAATGGTCAAGATTCTCGATTCCTAGGTTACATGAACTTACATAATTAAGTTCATATGTAACTTCAGTGCCTGAATCCTACATGCACCTGGCCATTATTATTATTATTTTTATTATTATCTTTCACATTTGAGTAGCCTGCTCCTTATACAAGCCAACTCCCAAATTATCCTTTGTGTGAGGCCATGTGTGCCAGATTCACATGCCAATTTGAATTTCGAAATTATGATATTTTATTTTACTGTTAGTTCACTGATTGTGTGAGTACTCACGTGTATCGTGAAATATTGTGAATTTTCGAACATTTGCAAGTGCCACAAAAAACTTGTACTATATTGTCAATTGTAAACATAATTTGTACATTTTAGATACTTTTTGTCAACAGAATTGTCTTTCAAAAACAATCGTTCCATAATTTTATTGTATAACTACATGAAAAAATAGGTATAGTTTTTAGAAGTTAAAACTCTTGCAAACATATACTTTTGAGAACTAACCCCGTTCATTGTACTAAATGCTCCAGTTCTTAAAGGGAATTATTAATACTTTTGGCTTAACATATCTAGAAATTAAAAGAGAATCAGCAGAACTGTTTTGAAGTTATTTATTTACTATTCTGTAAAACATAGCACCAGCCACAACGCAGAACATTGTTCTCGGACATGGTGTGACTTAGTTTACATTTAAAGCAGTTGGAAATCACCCTGTTTATTGTCAAATGATTGGGAGTTGCTGCAAATTGGTGTGTTGGGAGAGCTCTTGAGACTCGTGTATTAGAGATACCAAAGTGCCTCAACAACTATCCTCTCCTCTGGATCCTGTCTCTACTACAGGAAGTACAGGATCTGTCACTATTCATCCACTTGACTGAGTGGCAGGTCAGTAGTAGGTCAAGGCACCCTGTACAAGGGAGACAGGACCAGAAAGAACTCAGTGTGTTATACCAGTCCTCCTAATGAACAAGTTGAAGGTGCTGTCTTTCACTGAAACCAAAACTAAGTCTGGAAGTGTCCACCTGTTGGCAAACTTGTTGTGTGCTGTATAAAGAGAGAGCAAATGAGAAATGGTTGGAGTCTATTAAGTGTCGGCAATTCGAACATACAGTGCATAATGATAAGGAAATTGGTGCACTCAGTGAGTGTGATTCACTGACTCATTCAGCATGTTGAAAAGGCTAAGCTGCTGGCAAGTGAGGGAACAAGGTGCAACCAATTGCAGATTTTGACGCACTTTGGAACAATTGATGCTTATCGTCTGGATCATACTTCGTAGAAAAGATTGAGAAAATTAGCCTTGCTATGGAGTTTCAGTGAAGGTCACAATTTGCAGCATAGCCTCAGTACTTATCGTGGCCTCCTAGTTCTAAGACAAGTGGAAGGATTGAACCAGAGTCTTCGGATGTTCTGTGACAATCTAGGCTGTGACTTCCTCAACTTGCACCATAGGGTTAAGAACTGTATGGTCCCTCTAAACAGGTCAGATGTGCACTTTTACAATCAGAGGCTGCTACCCAGGTAGCTGACTGTGTGTACGGTGCACACAGGGTTTTTAGAGTAGGCAGCTTGTCATCCAGTCCAGATAACGATAGCTGTAGGGGACCCAAAGGTGACAGCATAAGATCCAGTATTAAAATCGTAGTGGTTAACTGCTGAAGCAATGGCAGTAAAGTGTCAAAAAATTTGAAGCACTCCTAAAATGCTGTGGAGCTCACATTATATTATGTACAGAAAACTGGCCAAGGCCCAAAATCGATAGCAGTGAATTATTTGCGGTAAATTTAAGCCTGTATCGAAAGTATAGGCTAACGGTAAATGGTATTTCTCACTGTTGACAAGAAACTAAAATCCATCAAGATAGAGATATAAATTGAAACTGCATGTGAGATTGTCTGGGCAAGACTCAATACCAAAGATGAGCATTAACTTATAATCAGATCCTTCTATCAACCACCAGAATGACTTTCAGATGTAACTGAAATCTTGAGAGAAAACCTAAGTTTACTAGTAGGTAAGTTCCCCAATCATACTGTCATCATTGGAGGAGACTTAGATCTTCAACAATTGTTGATGAGCCCCATCAAAAAGTCCTAGTAAGTGGTACAGTGAGACGTACTCTCTGCCATTCACTTCACAGTTGTTTGCAGAGTAGATGGGTAGATGTAGATGATGATGACAATGATGACATCGGTGATGGTGACCTGCTAATATGTTGCACATTCTGAGAATTCTTTCACCCAAGATTGATTAATCTCCTGATGTCTCATTTCCAATATCTTGTCATAGAATCCCTCAAACCCATGAGCAGCACCTCATCCTCTAACATTAGTAAGAATATCCCTTTACCTTAGTTCTTGGCTTGCAGTTGTTTTTCCTGCTATCAGTTATGTGCAAATGTGTGCCATTGTGCGCACGCACACGCACACACACACACACACACGCGCGAGAGAGAGAGAGAGAGAGAGAGAGAGAGAGAGAGAGAGAGAGAGAGAGAGAGAAATTGACTGTAGTGTTCACAAGGAATAGTAAGTATTTCAGGATGTGGTACTATAAACTAATTTGAATAAAACATTCCACATAACATGCATCCAATTTTGATTGGTTACAGAGAGAAGTTTTCAGCTTTCATGTTGGTACTCCATACACTATGGGTTTATTCATCCTTTTTTTAGGTTCAAGTCGTGAAGCTATTCTTGAATTTACATAATTGATTTCTTTCAACTGTGAATTTTTTGCCAAGTCTGCTGTAATTTGGAATGCTACGCTGGTATTCACTGCTGGAGGGTTCTTAACCAGGGTACCAATTCTGTGAATGTGATCTGTCAGTCATGTGTTTGTATGTTTGTAATTACCTTTATCATTAAGATTTCCATTTCTACACTCGTGTCATTTTTTGAAGTTGTTTGTCATGCTATGTAGTGCCACTCGTATCTGCATCGAACTTAATCACCAGTTGCAGGAAAGCGCTGTGATAACGGAAGATTACATTTGCTTCTCACTAGCTACGAAATCACGTAACCACTTCTTTTCAAAATCATTTTGTATTTAACAGTCCCCATAACACTTTCAGCATATCAATTAAACATTCACATTTGAGCTCTTAATAACCAGACTCATTGTCAGACAGATCATTAGTATCCCAAAGTCAAGAAGTAAGTACATAAGTAATTAAGTAATTCCAAGTGTTTTTCTTTTCAAAACATTAGCCATTCTTGTCATAACCTCCTCTTCTTTGGCATCCACGGCACCTCCAAGTCATGACATCAAAAGTGTAAATGGCTTCTTCCCACCAGTAAAATATTCGTTCTTCATCGTGCCTTGTGGCTGTACTGTGCTTACATTTGTGTCTTATATCTGTACATAAAAAGAAGTGTCTGTAGTGTAATAGTGGCACTTTCTTCGTATTAACCAAGCAACAACAATTGCCATATACCTCTGTCATATGCACCTTACCGTGTGTATTTACATTTTAGGACATCATAATATCCTTTCCAGAGTCATACATACTATTTTTACTCCCCCCGTCCCACCCAATAATGTGCCATTCCTAACTTGTGCCTTAGGTACGATTGAATTAACTCTAATGGTCTGTGTCATCTGTCCATGACCGTGCATTATGTGTGTGATACCAAACAATTCCGACTTCCTCCTGTGAAAATAGGTTGTAATAGCCACTATGTGGTATGGATAAAGGAAGGGTTACTGCAACAATAACATATGCATCTGGAAAGAGGGAGAATAGTGTTGGCACTCCTATCAGATGAGAGATAGGGAAAGAATAACAATAGGCATGTTCAGATCGAAGAAAGAAAGACAGTAGACTCCAAAGACTTAATTTCCTTCCCACCTCCTTCCCCAATGTCATCTACCTAATGAGTATTTCAATGTGATACTGGAGGACAAAGAGTGGTAAGTGTGCCCTACAGAATTGACTTGTCACAGTTTCACTGATAAGGCCCCAGAAATTGATCTTAACACTCCCTTATTCATACTCTATAGAGATTTGGTAGTCACACATCAGTCATTTGTAGTCGGGCATCTTAACATCACTATCAATCACATACTATCGTGTGAATCATATGTATGTATTCATATGAATACACAATATAGTCCTTGTAAGTAATTTGTATTTTTGTGCTTAATGTTTTATAAGATTTATTCCTTTGCTCTGTGTAGCAATTACACACACATTGTCTTGCTATTGCTACTGCTGAACTTGATATAAGTATAGTAGCTGTCGTAGGGAATTCGGTTCCTGTACAAAGGATCACATTCTCCTGAGGTCATATGAATTTCTTTAATGTATCAATATTGTAAAGTCCTTTGTGTTGGCCCTTTCTTTTGTCCACCAAAAACTCAGCTTTAGGATGTGGCGTCCCCACTGTCATTAAAGGTCCATTAGATCTACGAAAAAATTTACCCATCTGCTTCTTTAAGTTAGAGTTCTGACAGAATGAAATGATAATTAAATTGACACCCTAGCTTCAAACAGGCGTTGGTATATAACGTGAGGGACATGTTGAAAATGTGTGCCCCGACTGGGAATCGAACCCGAGATATCCTGCTTACATGGCAGATGCTCTATCCATCTGAGCCACCCAGGGCACAGAGGATGGTGCACCTGCAGGGACTTATCCCTTACACACTCCCCGTGAAACCCACATTCCCAACATGTCCACACCACTACATTCGTAGCGCGCCTTATAGATCTTTGCCCATCGCACTCATTATTCGTGGCAGATTAATCTACCAACTCCCGTACAAGTTGGAGCATAGCGTGTGCATTCGCACAAGGAGGACAATGGCCGGGTAGCCATATTTTAACTATATATGAAACTAGTATCTGTTTCCGAAAGGACAGATACCATCGATGCAGCTTCTCTAGAATGAAATTATAATTAAATCGACACCCTAGCTACAAACAGGCATTGATATACGACATTGGGGACATGTTGAAAATGCGTGCCCCGACTGGGACTTGAACCAGGGATCTCCTGCTTACATGACATACGCTCTATCCATCTGAGCCACCGAGGGCACAGAGGATGGTGCGCCTACAGGGACTTATACCTTGCACACTCCTCGTGAGACCCACATTCCCAACATGTCCACACCACTACATTCGTAGTGCGCCTTATAGATGTTTGCCCATCACTCTCATTACTCATGGCAGATTAATCTACCAATGGTATCTGTTCTTTTGGGAATAGATACTACCTTTGTATATAGTTAAAATATGACTATTGGCCATTGACCTTCTTGTGCGAACGCACATGCTATGCCCCAACTCATACAGGTTTCGGTAGATCCACATTAAACATTAGCAGCCACCATGGATCCAGCGACATGACAAACACTCTACAGCTTTTAATGTATATACTTTACACTCAGGTGTCACACAATTGACATACCTGGTGGTAGAGACGATGATTGTCCAGGGGAGAGTGAAGCAAGTTTTGTAAATATCACAGACCCACATTAGAGTTGTGCTTAAAAAAAGGGATCAGATAAATTTATTTATTTATTTTTATTTATTTATTTATTTATTTTTTACACTTTTAATGTTAGAACTGATTAAAATAAAACTATCAGAAAACTATTTATTTTTATTATTATTTTTTGCTAGTACAAAAATTGTTAGAAACCTTGTAATTTACAGTCATCTAACAGAAAAATATTAAATAGGATCTGTCATTAACCATTAGGTTTGACATGTTTGAAGTTAGTACCACAGTTTTACCTGACAATGTATTGACTTTAAGGAAATGGGCTACATGTGACAGATGCTAGATGTGGTACGTAAAGTAGAATTAAATAAAAAGTGGTGAAGTATTACCGCAGATTCGGCACCAGTTGCTCCTCCACAGAAATTGCAGTACCATGTGCTTAGCCATTTCTGGTCCAATAATATTTCAGATATATTGAAAACTAGGTTGCGACATTCGCAACTGCCTGAAGAAGTGCTCTGGATACTTTTTGAGCTTTCAATAGAACTGGTGAAAGGACCCATACTTACGACATTCTGCGTTCATAGGATGCACTCCATACTTCCTCTTTTTATTCTCCTTGGCAATAACCAAAATTACGGCAAACGAATCACTATCACTGTCATCAGATGATGCATGGAATATCTTTTATGCTTCACACCACTACAGGTAAATGCACACTGCTAGTTATGAACAGCTGCAGGGTTGACTACTCCTGGCTGCAAGTAAAGAGCTGTGCCAGCAATGAGGGTACAGTGTAAATGCACCAAGGCTCCCAGCAAGGTGCGATGTACCAGCAGCGTGCAGCGAGGTCCAAGCTATGATGCAGCATACACGTACTCTTACCCCCCCGCCCCCCCCCCCCCCCGCCCCCGCCCCCGCCCCCCAAGTCATATGGTATAAATTCTTCCTGCAATTGCTCTATTTCACCAGATTGGAATTGACCTCTTGGGGAGGTTTCCTAAGCTGACAAATGAGAATAAGTAAATAGTAGCATGCTCTATTATCTCGTTTGCCCTGCTCTCACCGAGGCTTTACTGACAGGTGACTCTCTGGAAATTACCTGGTTTCTAGTAGAAGTAATTTTGAAGATGGAGCTCCGCATGTAATGATCTCTGATCATGAAAAAGTGATTCAGTCAAGACTGGTTTCAGATGAAATTTGACAATGCAATATTATTGTTCATAGGATGACAATTACCTACCACCTGCAGCTAAATGGCCACGTGGAAAATTTTAGTAAGAAGTTGATAGATATGCTCTGAGAGTAGTTTGATGTAGAACAGAGAGACTGGAATACTGCATCAAGCACAACAGTGTAAAATACCATAGGTATCACTCTTTATGTTTCCTCATCCACAGATGAGAAGATTAAATATGATGAATAGTTTCTTTCTATTTTAATGTGATGATGCTCAGGATAAGTACATGAAACAGTTTGTCACTAGAACTGAACAAGCAAGACAGTTAGCATATATAAAGACCTTGGATACCCATGGTAAGGATGTGACAGCAAACGCTGTCCTTTGAACTACAATCCATGTGGCTGTGTACAGATTTTTACACCGATGCACAGGGCCAGGCTATCATAAAACCTATGAAGGTGCTACATTGGCTCTTAACTGAATCGTACAAGGTGGACAAAGTAAAACTGGCCCAGAAAATATTTACAGTATGACTAGAGCAGGATTGATCCTTGTAAATGAACATCACAGAAGATGCTGTAAGTGGCCACCATTGACTTCAATGCCACACTTTGCTTGATTTATCAAACTGTAACATGCATAACAGCTCTGCCTGAGGGATAGCAGCAATAGCGTTTTCAGTGTCCTGTAATAGAACTTGCAGTGTGTAAGGATTATTTAAGTCCACTCGACCCTTCAATTTGCTCCACAGGTAAAAATCACAGGGAGATAAATCAGGCAATCGAGATGGCCGGGTGAGTGCAGTACCTCTGCAGATTGTCATCACCCCACTGAACACATCATGCACATGTGACAATGTTGTCAAGCTGGTGTGTGCTGTTGTTCTGTCATTGCCAAAAATATCCATACAGTCAGTCATCTTCTGTGAGTTGATCCACATATGGACTAAACAGTTTCCAGACATACCCATTAGCATTAATTTTTCGGTGAAAGGACAATGTTACAATGCAGACACCAGACACTGTGCACCAAACACCAATCTTGAGAGATTATACAGCAATCTTGAGATTATACACCAATCTTGAGATTATAAAATTGCCCTTCAGGGTACTGATGGGGATTTCCTGATGCATAATATCACTTGTTCTCTGGATTCACAAACCCTGATTGGCTTAACCATACCTCATCTGAAGATATGAAAAACTGAGAATCCAAAACTCCTCATTCTGCTTCATTCAGAAACCAGTGGCAGAAGTCAACACATTGAAGTTTCCAGTGTTTTCTGTGATTAGCAGTTTTCATTTCATTAACAAGAGTCAGTTCCACTTCAGTCTTATAATTTTTTTCTGGGCCAGTTTTGTTTTCCCCACCTTGTAAATGCTTTTCAGATATCGCCAAGGATGATGATGCTACGCTGAGGAAATTAAAGAACAGAGATGTCATCCATGTCCTTTGCATGTCCTATTGTAATTCTGAACCCCAGGTCAATGATGGGGCTTCCAGTTCAAGAAGCAAGAAGACTCATCTGGTGATTGCAATACTGTTAGGGAAGTAACTCCACTTGAACTTCACAGTGACTATGAGGACATGCAACACGATCAGCATAAAAAGATACATCAGTGTCATGATATGAGGAACTGCAGATTAGATCCAGATCCAGGAATCTATAGTCCAGTCTGCAACAGCAGGTCACTGTTTCGGAGGGGGGGGGGGGGGGGGGTATCCCGCATGCTATGCATCATGCACTGTGATATAACAGTTACAGGCACTGTTTCAATTTCCACCATCTGCAGTTATTTATCATGTGGCATTTGTGGTGATTCCTAGAAAGTTTTAGGACATTCTTATTTATGAAATATTCCAATGTACTGGGACAATCTATACATGTACAAATATCAATACCCTCTGTGGAGTCAGGCAGTTTAGTCCAGTGTAGTCCAGGCTTTCAGACAGTCGTTCTTCCCGCGAACCATACGCGACTGGAACAGGAAGGGGAGGTAATGACAGTGGCACGTAAAGTGCACTCCGCCACACACCGTTGGGTGGCTTGCGGAGTATAAATGTAGATGTAGATGTAGATTTATAAAGATGACCATGCTCTTGTAACTGGCACTTGATTCCAGATTCCATGTGGCAATATTCTTCCTCTCATTATATTTCCCCTGCACTTATCACTTCATATGAATGAAAAGCCACACATTGTCAACACTGAAATATCCAACAGTATCTCCCAAATAGTTAAAGAACTAGGTCTTGGGTAGATACAGATGCCGTCACATGATTGAATTTGTTTTTTCTACATGTGAGTGTAGAGTGAATATATCATTTAAAACAGACTTCTTTCAGAATTTATTGTTCTGTCCTCTGTCAATATTCTTAAGGGATGTGTTATTCATCTGTTAAGTATCATTGGAGAACTGTATTATAATACTGCCATTTATCTGTAGACGATTGTTATGTTACTTAACTGCTTTTTTTTGCTTGAGGTTCTCTTTCCACCTATATTAGTGATGTAGTAGATAATAGTAGTAATTTAGATTAACTATGTTTAAGCTGCAGATATTTAAATTAAACTTTACACATTTTCAGAGTCCACTCTAAAATTAAGCTCAGACTGTAGATCTCCTTGTTCATTACTATTTAAAAACTACAGGGAGGCAAAAACCCATTCATATGATTGGCAACTAACAATGACTGTTCTGATCATGAATATGTAGTTTATGGAGACTTGTCCATGACTCTCTTATTGGTTACCAACTCCCAATGACTCATTAGCAAAGCTGATGAAGACTGCATATGCCATTGTCCACAGTTCTTGCAGAATTGCTTAGAAAATATTCTACAAATTATTCATAAAATCTTAAAAACCAGAGTAGTTACATTTTTAATAATGGTATAAATGCAGAAATTGCTGAATATTGTTTTACAATTTCAGAAATGAAGTTTATTTAATTTACTTGCTGGCTGTCTGACTTTTTAAATAATGTTAATGTTGGGTTTTACTTTTATGGACAGATTTTTTTAGGCAGACAAATTTATTCCACGTTTTCTAATAAAGCCCACCACAGTTATTTCAGAAACTAAATATTAATTTGAAATTTCTCATTAACATGTTTTCTCAGTAATCAGATATACTTTTAGCAACAGAACAATCACAGTTACAAAAGAATAATGCCGGATTTCCTAATTTTAATTTCTACAAATTGTGGAACTTGTGTTATTTGTGAAAATGTGTTTGAATGTGGCACATTTCAAACTATAAAATTTTGAAAAAAGATGTAGAAGACAAAAAAGACTAAAATGAAATACAGGGTGGTTCAAAAAGAAAGAACAGATTTCACTTGTTTGTTATAGACCAATTGTGAAAGGTAGAAACACATTGCACATATCACCAAATAGAGGAAGGTTAAAAGTTTTATGTTCACACAGGCACTCTATCATACACTAAACATGAGCACCATGCATTGCTTGTAAAACATCAAAACAGTAGTCCATTTCATTCCACACACAAATCAACATTTCCTTGTTTTTTGAATCGACAGCTTCAGCAGTTTGATTTCTCAGTCTTTAAAGAGTAGTTGTTGTAGGTGGGACAAATACTGTCTTTTTATGTACCTCCACAGAAAAAAAATTGTAAGGTGTCAGGTCTGGTAGCCAGCCCGTGTTTTGGACTTCTGAGGGCTCCTTGTGAACACATCTCAGTTATGCTCGATATTTTCATCAGACATGCATGGCCGACCAATGCTCTTCCCTTTGCGTATGCAACCAACTAACAAGAATTTGGTATACCAGTCATAATTCTGCTTGTGTAGAGGTGCTTCTTGCTGAATCGACACTGGACTGCACGGTGTACTTCATCTATGAATTGACTTCACACAAATTCCAGCACATAAAATAATTTCTCTTGTGGTATACTCACCTGGTTGCTACAAATAAACAACAGTGCAGCTGTGTCAGGACTTTGACTCTTCCTCTATGTTTTATAGCTTGTCTGTAATAAACAATTGAAATCTGTTCTTTCTTATTTAATCATCCTGTATAAAAATGAGAAACATATTAGTGGGTTTGAAATTTTGAAATCTTAAATGTTGAATATATCCTTGAAAATAAAATATACCTACAAAGAATTTTTGTATTGTGGTAACAAATTTAAGTTATCCTTTTAGTAGCATATGCATGAGGACAGTTCATCTTGTAAAATAGTGTTGACATTTCAAGCTATAGTTGTACAAATATAAGAAAGAAAATGAATACCATTTGTATTAGAAATAATATGAAAGCAAGTGGACTTGTTCCACCTTGTCATATTTCATGCTGTATTAAAGTTTTAAAATACTCAATTAATAATGTACATTTTTCTTTATGAGGCCATTGTTATTTTGTGTTTCATTGTATATCATTTTAAATTAATGACTGAAAGGAACTTCAGTTTTTCATTTAAATTTAAAAATCAATACAGAGTTTATGGAGTGTTAGATAATGAAGTGTATGCTGTGTGGGTGTATGCATAATGATCTTATTCTCCATTGCTACTATCTATCTCTCTCTCTCTCTCTCTCTCTCTCTCTCTCTCTCTCTCTCTCTCTCTCTTACTGGTAACATTTCAAAAATTGTGTGGTTGATATGTGTTGTTATCTTAGGTTTCACTTGTATTCTTGTATGGAAAGTTGAGTGTTTGTTGCTACATAACTGTATTATGTTATTGCAGTAAAATATACTATTCTTACTCTAAGAGAGAACATCTTTATTTTGCAGCTCTCTTCAGGAAAGATCCAAATCACATTCAGGGACCATACATTACTCACTATTGATGCAAATAGTAGTGGGCTGATGTTCACTAATAGAGATGGGACAACAAATCACTATCACCATAGTGATCCCATCCCTGATGAGCTACATCGTCACTTGGAACATATACCTTGTGTTGTAAAGTCCTTGCTTACTGCATGTAATTCTCATGATTCTCATATCCTTAAAAATACAAAATGAAATGTTGAACATATTGGAGTCAGTGCTGATGAAAAAGAAGTATCAGTACTGATAGAAATCTCAAACTACTAGAAGTACCATTTCTACGTGCAGTTGCTCATTTCTTATATATATCCTGAATACTGTGACATGTTTTTTGTGCGTCTGGACAAAAACAAAGCAAATTTTATTTACAATAATATTACTCTGTGATTTGCAACAAGATCCCAGTAGCTGTTCTTTATCACTGATAAAATATTTGATTCGTGTAAATATGTGTTATATGGAAGGAAATGAATTATATCATATGGTAAGAAATTTTACAGAGTTAGTTCTCACAATATTTCATGCATATGTCTATTTTTATGTAATGGTTAGAATATCCCTCATCTTCATTTGTATTTAAGTTTTGTATGTGAGAAATAATAATAATGTTCCTACCAAGTAGAGCACAATCCACAGTCTACTTTATCATTCACTTATTCTTTGCCACATCCTACCTTCCTCTGTCTTAGTCCTAAAACTTTATGGAACTAAAAACATCACATTTGCTATGGAGGAAGAGCAATGAGAGAGTGAAAAGATGGCAGTGCCTTGAAAGCTATGTCAAGCTTACACATTAGCTTATGCAAGTTTTTCCTTTTGAAAGTGCTCTTTTCATTGGCAGTATATACTCCCTTCAGTTCAAATGTGTTTTCCTGTCCATTGAACTACGCTGAAAATAATCTGACTTATTTTTATGTAAAAGTGTCACTTCAGCAATTTCACATGCTGATAGTTTTATTTTAGTACATACATATATATATATATATAGATGAAGATTATAGTCTCGTGGGCTGTGTTTTAAGTGCAATCGGATGTAAAAGAGTATTTTATTGTGTGAGATAGTATTTAAACATATATTACTTCCTGGAAGTAGTAACTGTGCCAGACAAAATAACATAATGTACAAATCTGTTTGTGCTATTAATAAGTAATGTATTTTAGAAATTGTTTTATACTTTATGTATTTCAAAATAAATATGTTAAAATGAAATCCTTATAACCTTATATTTCATGTAGCCTAAAATAAATGCAAATGGGATTGTATGTAGTAGTGAAGTAAAGAAAATTGAATTTAGTTTTTATTATAATGTTGTAGAAACACAACATCAGGATTCACACCATCCAACTTTTATTCTGCTTTCACATGAAGGGATACACTGAGACACTGCTTGAATTAGGAATCAGTACAATCACACTTAACCAGAGAATACTGTAAAGCACAATCTAACAGCTGAGCTTACAATTGTCAGGTAAACATTAGTCCTGCCGAGGGCCTGATGCGTCAGGGTATGTAAGGCTGTTTTATACACGGTGCCGTGCTTGCTGTTCCATTCTGTGCCAATGTGCAGCACATTAGGTAGGTTGTGAAGATGCAAGCTGTTTGATTTTGTGTGCTCCCTCTGTAGCATTACAACACTCCTTCCCCCTTGGGTAAAAGTGTTTGCAGTGGAGAATATGTCATGCCATCGCCGGAGATTATGCTCTGAAATGGCGTGGGCGTGGCCAGGTGCAGTGCTCACTCCCCACACGAGACCATAAGGGTACACCAGCAATGGAGGCGTAGTATCCATGTCCACATCTGGACAGGCACTTAGCGATGGAGGCAGTAGAGAAGGCGGCATCAGCGATGGGCTACAGAGATGGAGGAGGCATGGCGATGACTTCTTAGCCCGGTGTTGGCGGCACTGAGAACGAAGATGACACAAGAGCCAGAGAGGGCATGGACCCTGCTGCAGGTACCAATCCACATGGTGGAGGTGGCTGCAGGGGCAGAGTGCTCTCTGGTCTGTGGTCAGTCATGTACAGATGGAGCTGGTCTTAGTATCATGACACCAAGCCATTGGAGGTGCACATGACGCAGAGGCAGTGGGCCTCATCATGATGGATGATCTTCGGTATCCACTTAGAGCGCTGGCCAAACCCTCTGGCCTAGACAGTGGAGTCCAGACAGATTTGCTGTGAGGTAGGCATCAGCGGGTGACTGGGCATCGGCTGAAGCAGATGGAGTAGTGTACATGGCTGGTGGCCATGAAGCAGCTCTGCTGGGCTGCAGTTGCTGCCTGAAGTGAACCTATATGAACTCAAGAACCTATCAACAGCTTCATCAGGAGAAGACTGACTGACATATTTTTTCTTCTGAGTTTTGAAAGTACAGATGAGCCGCTCTGCCTCATCATTGGACTGGAGATGAAAAGGAGGGGTTATAACGTACCAGAAGCCACTCTTTGTACCAAAATCTTGATAAAAAAGCTATGGGCCGTTGTGTGTCACAATCGTATGCAGCAATCCTTCTAAGGAAAAAATCTTTCAGAGGGCCGTGACCATAGCCGCTGTGGATATGGACACATAATGAACCGCATAAGGGAGTTTTGAGAAAGTATTAACCACTACAAGCCAACAGGAGTTAAGGTACGGGCCCACAAAATCAGCATGAATACACTCCCAGGAGTGGCATGGACCACGAGGAAAGAGATACCCATGGTGCCACCTAATGGTTGACCCACTGTGGGCAGGCTGACAAATACGCGTGATCTCATTGTCGATGCCCAGCCAAAACGTGGCAGCAGGCTAACAAGTTTGTATGAGAAATGCACCAGGTGGAGAAGGTGGATGATGTCCTGCCGCAATGTGGATGGGATCACAACACTGGTGACAAAGAGCATAATAATTATGCGAGGGATCAGATGCTTGGTCCAGTGGTTTATCCAGCCAGCTTTGGTGGACAAATTGAAAAACCTGATATAAGACAGGATTGACCGAGACAGCTGCTGAAATTCAAGAATTGGTAATGGAAAAACCATCCACGGTGTTTTGGTCTTGGAAGTCTAAATGGAAACACAACAGTTCATCCTGATCAAGTGCTGGATCAGTCTCAATTGGCAATCAAGAAAGAGCACGTGCATTAGCGTGTTGGGCAGTGGGTCATAAATGAAGCACGACAAAAACAGACCCCAGCATTGCAGGTGATGGGCTGCTTTGTTTGGTAAAGATGCTGAAGGATGGAAAAGAGAAATTAGAGGTTTATGATCCGTGATCAAATGAAATTTAGAACCATATTGGAAAACATGAAATTTTTTGAGTGCGTACATAATAGCAAGGGCCTCTTTTTCTATCTGCAAGTACTGCTGTTGCACACAGAGTTTTGGAAGCATACGCAATAGGAAATTCAGAACCATCTGCATATTTGTGCATGAGAACGGCCTTGAGAGAGTATTTGGAGGCTTCTGTGGTTAAAAAGAGATGTTACCTCGGTTGTAAAGTAACCAAGTGTGGTGCCGAGTGTAATTTTAACTTCAACAGGGTAAAAGCATCCTCGTAAAGGGGCGACTGGTGAAACGGGACATCTTTCATAAGAGAGCATGAAGTGGCAGAACCACTGTGGCTGCATCAAGAAGAAATTTATGGTAGTATGCAGTCTTTCCAAGAAAGGCCTGCAACTCTTGACATTGCTAGGTCATGGCAAAGCTGTAATGGCAATGACATACTGATGTAATGTCTTGAGGCCACCATATGAGACTTCAGAATGGAGTTAGATGATAGACAGCTGAAAAAATCATGATTTGTCCAAGTTACATTTCAAAGAGGCAGCCTGCAGTATCGTGAACAAGGCACAAATGTTCCAGAAATGCTCATATGTTAAAGAACAAGAGACTGCAATATCATCCAGATAGTTAATGCACCCCCAGCAAGGAGGCTGTGAGTTGCTTCAAAACTCATTGGAACATGGCAGGGATGCTAGGTCTGCCAAATGGCTGGCATTGATATGGGTATAACTCAAAAAGGGGTATTCCCTACAAGGTTACATTTGGAATCATCATCCACAGGCAGCTGTAGATAGGCTTCTAACATCTCTATTTCGGAAAAATATTGGCCCCCGGAAAACAGTGTGAGGAGTTCACGGATAGGTATCTACCACTGTGAATTTACAGACTTTTTAAAATCACTGCAGAGCTGAAGGGTACCGTTAAGTTTTGCGACAGTTACCACCAGCGTAACGATTTACTATAGGAGACAGGTGTGATAACACCCAAAGACATAAAGTGATCTAGTTTCCTTTGACTTGGTCAGATAAAGCTATTGGAATTGGATGAGTATTTAAAAAAAAACAGGGGCATGCCATTGGTTTATTGTGATTGAAATTTGTAGCACACAGTAAACTTTCTGAAAACACGGAGGAATATTCTGAGTATAGTGTGTCCAGTTGTTGGTACGGAACTTGTTCTGATATCAGGTGCACTTCTTCAGAAATAGAAAATCCTAAAATTTTGAAGGCATCTAATCCAAATAAGATCTCCGTGTGTGGGAATAGTACACCACTAGGTAAGTCAAAGATTGAACAACTGCTTTATACATGATGAGAGTAGAAAACTGTTCCAGTGTTGGTGTTTGATGTAACTCAACAACTGATGTGAGATGAGATAATGCCAGTGATACAAGGTCCCCATAGATTTGAAAATCTGTATTCATGAAGATGTAAAGCTAGTTCTTTTTGCTGATGATACAAGTATAGTAATCACACCCAACAAACAAGAATTAACTGTGGAAATTGTAAATAATGTCTTTCAAAAAATTATTAAGTTGTTCTCTGCAAATAGTCTCTCATTAAACACAGTATATACAGTTCTGCTCTGTAAATGTAACAACACATCTACATGGATACTCTGCAAATCACATTTAAGTGCCTGGCTGAGGGTTCATCAAACCACTTCACGATTCTCTATTATTCCAATCTCGTGTAGCGGGTGGAAAAAATGTATACCTAGATCTTCCCAAGCATGCTCTGATTTCCCTTACTTTATTAAGGTGATCGTTTCTCCATATCTAGGTCGACATCAACAAAATATTTTCACATTCGGAGGAGAAAGTTTATGATTAAAATTTCATGAGAAGATGCTGCCGCAATGAAAAATGCCTAAGTGTCCTGTCTATAAAACACAGTCTTTGATTAGCCTTCCCCACAACATTTTCTATGTGTTCCTTCCAATTTAAGTTGTTCATAATTGTAATTCCTAGGTATTTGGTTGAATCTACGGTCTTTAGATTTGACTGATTTATCGTGTGACCGAAGTTAACGGATTCCTTTTAGCACTCATGTGGATGACCTCGCACTTTTCGTTATTTGGGGTCAATTGCCAATTTTCACACCATACAGATATCTTTTCTAAATCATTTGTCAATTTGTTTTGATCTTCTAATGACTTTACTAGTTGATAAACGGCAGCGTCACTGCAAACAACCTAAGATGGCTGCTCAGATGGTCTCCCAAATCATTTATGTAGATAAGGAACAGCAAAGGGCCTATAACACTACCTTGGTGACCACCAGAAATCACCTCTGTTTTACTAGATGACTTTCCTCAATTACTGCAAACTGTGACCTCTCTGACAGGAAATCACGAATCCAGTCACATAACTGAGACTATATTCCATAAGCACCCAATTTCACTACAAGTCGCTTGTGTGGTATAGTGTTAAAAGTCTTCCAGAAATATGGAATCAATTTGAAATCCCTTGTCAATAGCACTCAACACTTCAGGCGAGTAAAGAGCTAGTTGTGTTACACAAGAATGATGTTATCTAAATCTGTGTTGATTGTGTGTCAATAGACTGTTTTCTTCGAGGTAATTCATAATGTTCAAACATAATATGTATCCCAAAATCCTGCTGCATATCGATGTTAATGATATGGGCCTGTAATTTAATGGGTTACTCCTACTGCCTTTCTTTAACATTGGTGTGACATGTACAACATTCCAGTCTTAAGGTATACCATTAATACATATATAGTTTGAATAGAAGTCTGTACCTATGGCAGAATATTTCAAATTTTTGGGTATGTCCATTGGTGAGAGTGATTGGAAGAAACACACTGGTGATCCACCAAAATGTTTTGAGTACAGCTACTGGTGCTTTTAGGGTTATTGCAAATTTGGGCGATAAACATACAAGTAAATTAGCTTACTATGTGTATTTTCATTCGCTACTTTCATATGGCATCACATTTTGGGGTAATTCGTCATTAATGGAAAAAGCACTCATTGCACAAAAGTGTGTAATCAGAATAATAGTTGGAGCCCACCAAAATCTTCTTTCAGACATTTATTTAAGGAAGGAATGATAGTCGCAGTAGCTTCGCAATATATACTCCATCAGAAAATTTCCAGGACATATTTTTTTCAATTTCTGAGTGTGCTGTACTAAAACGGTTCAAATGTTGTTTTTGTTACCTGGTACATGTGTGTCCTTTAAATGACCTTGGCTATGTTTACACACAAACTCACTAGATGGCTGGGCTGTGCCTAATAACACACCATTTGGGTTCTTGGCATAGTAGTTGCAGTGACACAATGGATGCTGATTGTGAGCGAAGAGTGAACATTAAGTTCTGTGTTAAACTTTGGAAAACCTCTAGTGAAACATGGACAATGATTAAGCAAGCACAGGCGGAGCACTTTCAAGAAGTCGTGTTTTCGGGTGGCACAAAAGGTTTCGTGAAGGCAGAGATTCAGTGTAACACGATTCCAGAGCTGGTCTCCTGTCTACAGCACATACCAGTGCAAACATGGAGCATATAAGGCAGTTACTGCAAGAAGGCCATCATGTAACTAAGTGTGTGATATCAGAAAAACTTAATTTGAATTGTGATGTGTGTCATAAGATTTTACACCCAGTTTTAGGGAAATGGTAACTGAATGCAAGACTGGTCCCACACACACTAACAGGAAAACCGAAAGATGAAGAATTTCTGTTAAACTACTGGATAGAGCCAGATGTGATCCCACATTCCTATTAAAATTATTGCTGGGTATGAAAGTTGGTGCTAGCAGTATGACCCTCATGTGAAGTGTCAAAGAGCTGAATGGTGGAGTCCTGAATCACCAGCCTCAAAAAAAGTCAAATTACAACATTCGAGAACAGAGACAATGTTGATCGCATTCTTTGATAGTAAAGGATTAGTTCAGCTTGAGTATATTCCTCCAGGTCAAACAGTGAACCAAGCTCTTTACATCGAAGTCTTGAAACACTTGCAACAAGCAATAATGGTTCTTACTGCATTACAATCCAAGAACCCCCATATGCTTTATCTGTTACCAAGTATCTGACCAAAAATTCTGTTATTGCCATCCCACATCCACCATATTCACCAGACCTCCCTCGGGACTTTTTCTTGTTTCCGCGAATGAAAAGGCAACTGAAAGGAAAGTTTCATCACAGACATTCAATGAGCTGTGACAAATGAGCTTACAAGAATCGCAATTGAAAGTTTTCCTGCTTGCTTCCAAGACCTCCAGAAACGTTGCCATTTGTGTGTAGGTAACCAAGGTGACCACTTTGATGGGGGGAGGGTTAGGATCATTACTGGTAAGTGCAATTTTCTATTTTTAAAAAAAAACCTGTTTTGGAACCTTTCTGACAATGGGTTGATATTCAGTTATGAAATTTGTTATTAATAACCCATCCCAATTCAAAAGCTATAGCAATGTGAATAGCTACAACACTAGGAGATCACTTATCAAATAGCATCGAAAGTCTGACAGGTAGCCAACCAACATTTAAAAACAAATTAAAAGAATTTCGTGGAGTACCATCACCTCATGCAGTCTTCCTGGTTGTTGTGCTCGGACTGCATCTGCAAGACATCTCAGCTGTTGACAGCAAATGTCAGTAGTGATGATTACACATTGGGGAAGCAGTTCGTAGTACACCACACTGTCGCTGTTCCACCAGATGCATAATATTATCTTTTGTGGTTGAGCACAGGTCTTTGTATGGGGAATTGCTGCTATGTTTGGGCTCATCAATTCCTTTCTTTTCCTTAGTTAGTGTAAAGACCCCACTTCACATCACCAGTAATGATACAGAATAGGAATGGTCGTTGTTGCTCATGAGCCAACTGACGATGAGCAACCAGAGATACGCATGTGGTACCCATACACCAAATTTTTTAACATTCTTCATTGCACGTAAATGTTGCAGTATTAATGCATTTAAATGATCTTCATCAAAACCCGAAGGTCTTCCAGAATATGAAGAGTCACTAATGTCAAAATCTTCATCCTTAAAAGGAGAAAACCATTTTCTTGACTTGCTTTATCCAGTGGCATTATCCCTACAAAAGGAGCAAATGTTTCTGGCTGTCTCCGCTGCTCTCACCCCTCGATTAAACTCAAACAGAAGAATATGTCGGAAATGTTACAATTTCTCCACTTGGCACTCCATTTTCCAGCATCTACAGCTCCAGTCACTATCTCCAAATGAAAAAAAATGATAATATGTTAACTCAGATAGCAACAGTGGACTACAAATAAAAAATGACAGTCAATAAATAAACCTGTAGCATCCAGAACACCAACATGCAAAACAAAAATGCTACAAACTTATGCACCGACCTAATGTATATGTTTGCTGTGTTAATGTTGGCATAATAGCATTATTATTATGTGGAATTTAATACAAAAAAGAAGTTTGTTTGTCTATGGCTATTTTAAATAAGATTCATTGTGTGCATGATAAGATAAATGATAAGTCCATGTTAAATTGAGTTCTTAACCATCCTCAGACTACAAGTGTGTAGCCCACATGAACACTAATGACTGCCTTCCTGCTCTAGACAGGCATAGAAATGATCAAACATAGTAGCTTCCTGTAGTGGGTAAGGTTTAAGCCAGTGTAGGTCTGACCTTCAATGAGTTAACTTGTGCCCTTTGAAAATAAAATCGCTGTAACTGTAGCCCACACACATTACAGTATAACCATTTTTTGTCAGTGCATTTTTTCTACTTCTTCTAGATTAATGGATTGTATTATTTCTGTTTTAAATACTTCATGTCTTTTTTTTTTTAGTGAGCTGTAGTATATATTAACATATTCTTAATCTGTAAACTAAGCATCTATCACCACTTTTTCAAGGTACATTTATTTGTTGTTTTTTTCTTCTTTTTTTTCTCCACTAGAAAAATCAGTGTCTTCTGTTTTCTAAATTTAAAGCATTTCTTATTTTCAGTGAGACATGTCAGAAATTACAAAATATTGAGTTGAACATACTAGTGGCCCGAATATCGTTCTGCAATGGTTGAATGAATATGACAATGAAGATCAGTCATAGGAGGACTTTTATGAGGAAAGTGAACACAATACAGAATCAGAACAGAAAAATGATACAAATGAACCTCAGAAATATTCAAGTGAAAAGGTAGATAATAGTGATTCACATAAATATTATTTTGGTGAAAAACTTAACCTTCGATTAGAGAAAAGTTCGTATGGGGTCGTGACTCAAGAGATCCAGACATAGAAATTAGAGCTCGTATAGGAATCTATTAATTATTGGAAGCCTGCAAAACTGAAGCAAACATTTGCACTAAATTTGGAATGATTCTGAGGGATAAGGAATAGAATTGTGTTATCTCACATTGAGTGAAGAAAGAATTTGATTCCTCTAACAATGTCTAAGATTGGATGGCATTCACTGCAGAATGTAAAGAAAAGAAGTAGACAAGTTAGCTCCAATAAGATGCTCTTTCAAGCAGTAAATCCCCAGTAAGTCAGCTAAATAAGTTATTGAAACATTTGCATTTCTGGATGTTAAAACCAGCTACATATTCAGTTTAGAAGTCTATGCTGGAATTCAGTCAGGTGGGCCTTATCAGTTTAGCAGTTCAGTAGAGGATGTTGTTCTTCTTTAGTGAAGCGTACAGAGAACACCAACAGGAATATAATTGAGGTAATTGGTTCTCTAGTTATTCCCTTTTATAGCAGTTGAGTGCAAAGAAACTTACGTTTGTTGGCACTGCATGGAAAAACATTGCCAAAATACCAAAAGAATTCCTGCTAAATAGTAATCATGAACATAAGAGCTCTCTATTCTGTTTCCATGCTTGCATCATACTGTGCAAAATGAAATACGGCTCTACTGTTAATCTTAAGTATGCATCATGACAATGCCATTTATGTAGACTCAAGAGAAGAAAAGAAATAAAATAATCGCTTTTTATAACATAATAAAGATCGGTGTCAGTTTGCTTAATCACATGATCCATGTGCATCCTGACAATGCCATTTATGGAGACTCAAGATTTTTTTTGAAACAATAGACAATGAGACAAATGGTCAGACCTCAAATCAAAAGAAGGGTACGTATTCCTTCACACCCTCAAAACGTTACACATTGTGCATGGGGAACTTTTGGGGCTTTCCAGACCTGAAATCCCTCCCTGTCTTCCACAAACAGAATACTCAAAACACTTTGAGAAGATGCAAAATTTGTCCTAGGGCAAGAAATAAATCTTGAAAAGCTTAAAATGTAGGAAATCATTTGTAAGGACAATATCTGTGAAGTATGACCATATTGCAATTAGTTATTTATATGTACACAAAACCAAATTTCATTCATTTAAAATTTTCACACATAAACTGTTAATTTAATTGTTTCTTTCTAATGATACTATTTTTATTTTTGTTAAAACAATTCCTGGGATGTTCAACATAATTTCCAACCACCCCCCCCCCCAAATCCCTACCCTCTTTATACATGCTTAATTCATTTTTCTTTGATTTGTGTTACACAATGCCTCTTTGGGGCGCGATTGATGGAGGGATAATAAATGTAGTGAGTAACAAATTGAAGAACCTAATGTGTTTGGCAAGACAATGTCACTTGCAACATGTAGATTGTATTTTATTGGTCCTGTTGTCTACATAGCAGCTTATGCATAAGACATTGGACAAGTCAAGTTATAAATATACAGACTGAAAGTAATTTCAAGGCATACATATTTAAGCTTACAATAATACATATTTAAGCTTACAATAATACACTTTACACACAAGTATTTATATAACACATTTCATAAATTTAAAATTCTTCAATGGAATAAAAGCAGTGATGCTGTAAATATGACTTCAGAGATTTTCCAAATGTATTGACCTCAGTGATAGCTTTTATGTTTTCAGGAAGTTTGTTATAAAGCTTAACTCCCATGTGAAAAGTACCTTTTTGGCACAGTGCTGTGCTGATTTGAGTCATTGAGTTCCTGTTTTGTCTGGTAAAGTGCTCATGTATATCACAGTTTTTTTGTAGCCTCTGGTCCTTGCCTATTACATTTAATTTAAAGAACAAAAGGGTTTCCATAATGTATACACACGGTAATGGGGGAATACCAGATTTCTTAAACAGGGGTTTACAAGAGTCTCTAGGCTTGCACCCAAACAAGATTCTAATGGCCCTTTTTTGTAGTTTAAAAGTGCTATTAGCTATTTTAGAGTTTCCCCAGAAGGTGACCCCATATCTAAGACGAGAATGAAAGTACACATGATATGCATTCATTACTGTCTTCTCACTACAGCATGATTTTAATGAACAAAGAAGATAACATGTTTTGCTCAGTTCTGTATTGAGACATTCAATATGCTTATTCCATCTGATGTTACTCTGCAGCCAAAGTCCTAAGAATTTGGTTTCAGTACTGTTACCAACTGGTTCGTCATTGATAGAGACTGATGGGATAAACATGTCCTTGTTAGGAACATTGTGGAATTTTAGAGCAACGGTTTTCTTACTGTTTATTACAAGCTGGTTACTCTGTGCCCAGCTGCTAAGTTGTTTCGTGACCGTGTTTACTGTCTGCTGTAACTGTTCATCGTCGTCTCCTTTTAATAGAATCGTGGTGTCATCTGCAAATATGATTGATTTGTGTGCATCAATATTTAAGCTTAGATCATTTATGTACAGAAGAAACAGAAGGGGTCCCAATACGGATCCTTGGGGTACACCACATTTTATTTGTTTATAGTCAGATAAGTGATTAGATACAGTTTTTAGTTCAATATCTGTGTGCTTGACACACACTGCCTGCATACGATTTGTCAGGAAGGAACTGATCCACTTGTTGGACAGACCTCGAATACCATATCTTTCTAGCTTTGATAGCAGAATTTTATGGTCCACCATGTCAAATGCTTTTGACAAGTCAATAAAGACTCCTATTGTTTCCTGTTTTTTGTCCATCAGGTTTAGGATGGAATTGATGCACTCATAGACAGCAGTTGTCGTTGACCTCTTATTTCTGAATCCATGTTGTTCATTACATAGGATGCTGTTTTTATTTATAAATTTCATAAGTTTCTCATACATAACTTTTTCCAGTACTTTAGAGATGCAGGAGGAAATTGTGATGGGTCTGTAGTTATTTACATTGTCTTTATCCCCTTTTTTATATACAGGAATAACTTTTGATGTTTTTAACACATCAGGGAAAGTGCCTGCCTGAAGTGAGCAGTCGCATAAATGTGTGAGTACTTCAATTAGGTTTGATGCGCTCTTCTTTAACATTGTTGCAGGTATACCATCAAAACCTGCCGATTTGGAATTTTTTAGTCCTTTTATTGCTTTAGCTACTTCATCTTGTGAAACAGAACTGATGTACATTGATCCTCTACATGTACTTATTTTATATTCATTTGCCTGGATGCTCTTAAAGTTTGATTGTAACATATTTTCAGCAACACCTGTGAAAAAGTTGTTAAATGTGTTAGCTACTTCTAAGGGGTTTGTTACTTTTTTATTTTTATGTGATAGTGTTATATTTTTCCAAGGTTGTCTGTATTCTCCACATTCTTTTTTTATAACACTCCACATGGCCTTTGATTTATTAGCTGAATTATAAATGATTTCATCATTATGCATTATTTTTGCTGCTTTTATTACTTTTCTTAATATTTTGGAGTATTTTTTATAGTATGCGCGTACTACGGGTGAGGAATTTTTTGAGTTACATATTTCATGAAGTAGTCTTTTCTTCTGGCATGAAACCCTTATTCCCTTTGTGATCCAGCTGTTTGTTCTAGAGTTTCCCCGTATGGTTAATGTTTTCAGTGGGAATGCAAGTTCAAAGAAATGGGTTAATGTATCAATGAAAGTGTCGAATTTTTCATTTATATAATTCATTTTGTACACTCCTAGCCATTTTTCTCTCTGTAATAAGTTGTTGAAGTAGTTCACATTATGCTGATTATAGCTTCGATATGCTGTTCTAAGAGACATGTTGTTAATAATACTGCCTTGTACTTTTATGCTTAATATTTGAGCAAGATGATCACTAAAACCTGCATTGAAAATTTTTAGTGAGGTGTTGTGTAAACTCTTCTTTACTAGAAACTGATCAAGAGCTGTTTGACAAGTTTCTGATACTCGGGTAGCTGCTTTTACTTCGGCCTTTAAATTGTAGGACGTTGCAAGGTTCAAAATGGTCTCCCTATTTCCACTATTCGTGAGGAAGTCAATATTGAAGTCACCACAGATTATAAATTCACAATCTATTTTATTTACTTTATTTAGCAATGACTCCATTTTGTTTAAGAAAAGTTCAAAATTCCCGGACGGTGATCGGTGAACTGTAGCAATAACCAGGTTGAACTGAGTAATTTTTATAGCTGCAATTTCATAATCCTTTTCGACATTTGCCCTAGTTAAGTCAGGTAGTGTAATAAAATCTACATTTTCCTTTGTGTAAATTGCTACCCCACCCTGTTTGCTGTTTTTCCTGCAGTAGTAAGCAGCCAAGACAACTTTGTTTATTTTCGTATTCTGGATTAATTCTGGGTTAAGCCAGTGCTCAGAAATGCATAACACTGAGATATCATTAAGTTCATGTGTTAATAGAACGTTAATTTCATCGATCTTATTACGCAGGGATTGCACATTATGGTGATAAATTTTTAGTTCGGGCGTATTCACGATTTGGTAACTGGGAATCATATTTACAGCATCACATACCTCTAGTTTAAATTAGGAACGTCAGCAGCGTTGTATTTTCGTTCTTCTTTCTTGTTTATTTTGTTTTCCTCGCTGTTGGAAGGATGTTCAGGAAGCTGATAAATTGTTCTATCCCTTACAAGTCTTTCTTTGATTATTTCACTAACACGATCACAAACAAATCTTTTCCCATCAAACATAATTTGTGGCAAAATTTTTAATATGATTTTTGAAAAACTTGAATTCGTCGTATACTGTGTTTAAATATACGCAAAATGTCAACAGTAAATGGACATGAAGGGAATAATCCTGAATGAATGTAAGTTGGATATTATTAAGACAATCATTAAGCTACTGCTGCTTTGGACAGAGAAGACAGATATTGGGTTTTGTCAAGCTGAAGTGCAATTTATGACTTTTGGTATAGCTGCAGAGGTGACTAAATTTAACTATAGTATATGAGATCTGGTTACAACTATCGAGAACAGTAAATATTCTCTGATGAAACAATGACTTTTGACTACATTTAAAGAAAGTGCAGAGTGTCAAATTAAAAATCTCTTGAGTGGTTTAGAACTTGTCCAAGATAATGAGATTAAGATTCTTCGAAAACCAAATAGGCAAATACAGCACGGTAGAAGTATAAGCAGAACAGAGTTTGATAAAATAGTAAATATTGCTAGTATCATTTTAAATTTGGTACACAATGTAAATGTGAAAAATATGTTCAGCCAATGGCCAAATAAGTAAAACTAGAAAGGGTAGATCCAACAACACAAATTCTACCCCAGTACCAACATCAAGCTGCCAGTATTGCGTATGTTAAAGATCACGATGATGGAAGATATTTTCTGGTAGATATCAGCACAGATTTGTCTGTCATACCAGTATCAGAAGGCAAGAAAGTTAAACCCTCCGACTTCAGTCTTTACACTGAGAATGGGTTAGGGATAAAAACTTATGGTTTATAGTTGTTAACCATTGATTTAGGGATCAAATGCAATTTTAAACAGCCATTCATTATAGGAGACATATCAAAAGGCATATTGGGGGTCAATTTTCTTCATCATTATGCTTTACTTGTTATCTCAAAAATGAAAGGTTGATAGACAACATTGGCAAATTAAACATTTCAGCAGAGGTAGCCACTGTGAATGCTAAATATTCAGTAAGCTCACTCTATGCTAAATACCACTTTTCCAAACTTTTGGGGAAATTTCCTGAACTAACAAAACCATCCATAATACCAAAGGCATTGAAACACGAAGTGCAGCATTATATCACTACATATATTGGTCCACCTGGTATAGTAAGGCTCATAGAATGGGCTCACATAAATTAGAGATTGCTAAAAAAGAATTTCAATTTCTGTTAAATAATTGTGTTATATGTCCATTGCATTTGCAATGGGCTAGTCCACTACACCTTGTTATGAAGCACATTGGTCAGTGGTGAGAATGTGGAAATTATTTTCATCTGAATGACAGGACTCTCCCAAACTGGTATACAGTTCCATAAGTTGATTATGTAAATTTTATGCTTCAAAATTAAAATATATTCTCAAAGATTGACCTACTGAAAGAATTTTACCAAATTCTGTTAGTCGAAGAAGGTAGACCAAAATTAGCTATTATTACACCTTTTTGGTCTTCATGAATTAAATTGTATGCCCTTCAGACTTTGTAATGCACAGAGCACAATCCAGAGGTTTATACATGAAGTTGTAAGAGAACTAGAGTTCTGTTTGTACTGTTCTCGGGTCTCCAGCCGGGTGCAGTCGTTTTCAAACCACGATATTTTGACAGTGTTCCTTGCCATCATCTTCAGGTGATAGCTGCAGAATGAGCGTCTCCGCTGAATCTCCTGCCCTTTATACTCTGATTGCTCCCCACCCCTTCCCCCGCATCCTGCCGCACGCAGTGCTGCGTGGAGGGGTGGTGGGGAGGGGCGAGTTGCTGGCTGCTGGATACGAACTGGGGACCATCAGATGTCCTGTGGCCTCCAACGGGCGCGGAAGTCACTTTGGGTCGGTGCTGTGCTTTTAGTTGGCCGAGTGCTGGGTCCCAGGCTTTGCTGAGGTTGAACCAGGTGTCTCTGTTGATCAGCCCATCAGCTACACGTATTTCAATCGCCTCCTTCAGAACACAGTCCCAAAAAGATGAGACCTGCCATGAAACTTCTGTTTTCGCATACTCCATAGTATCTCCAGTAGCCATGTAATGTTCCACAACCGCAGATTTTGTAGGCTGCTTCAGTTCAGTGTGCCTTCTGTGTTCCTGGCATCTTTTTTCAATTTTCCATACAGTTTGCCCAATGTATGCCTTACTGCTTTTACACGGAATACGGTAAACACCCAGTTTGTGGAGCCCCAGGTCACCTTTTACTGTACCTAGCACAGTACGTGTTTTTGGAGGTGGGTGGAAGACACATTTGATGTACACTGAGCCAGAATTCAGCCAATTTTGTTGGATAATTTGCCGGCATAAGGCAGGTACGCCATAGTCTTCTCGTCCTCTTCATTCTCTCTCTGCTGAGCTTGTGCATTCTGCCTGAAAGCATGTTAAATTTGACTGTTGTTATATCCGTTCTTCTTGAAAATGTCCTTAAGGTGGTTAAGTTCTCCCTGTAGGCTTTCCTCATCCGATATTGCGTGGCCCCTGTGTACCAGTGTTCGCAGTACACCCTCACGCTGTGAAGGATGATGGCAGCCCTCACGCTGTGAAGGATGATGGCAGCTGGTAGCGTGGAGATACAGATCAGTGTGGGTTTCTTTCCTGTATACACTGTGTCCCAAGGAGCTGTCCACTTTGTGCTAGACTTGGACATCCAGAAATGGGAGTTCCCCATTCTCTTCCATCTCCATGGTGAATTTGATGTTAGGATACAGAGAATTCAACTGCTGAAAAAACTCTTCAAGTTCCATGTGGCCATATCACAAATGTGTCATCAACATATCTATAAAAGCACATAGGCTTCAGTGCTGCAGTTTCCCATGCTTTCTCTTTGAAGTCCTCCATAAACAAGTTTGTTACCACCGGTGACAGGGTGCACCCCATTGCACCACCATCCGTTTGTTCGTAATAGTTTCCATCGAAGAGAAAGAATTTTGATGTGAGGACAAATTCGAAAAGATTAGTCATTGTCGGGTTGAATTTCTCCCTAATCAACTTAAGAGAGTCATCAAGCGGCACTCTGGTGAAAAGTGAGACCACTTCGAAGCTCACCATGAGGTCCTGGTTACGGAGGCACATCTCCTGCAGCCGTTGAAAGAAATGTACAGAATTCCTGATGTGATGCTGACATTTCCCGACGTGAGGGCTTAATTCCGCCGTTAAATATTTGTCTAGCTGGTACATAGGAGTGCCTACGTTGCTGACGATAGGGCGCAAAGGAACATCCTTTTTGTGCACCTTTGGTAACCCATAGAGCCTTGGGGGTGCAGCACCTCGAGGTCGGAGTTTCTTGACGATTTCCTTTGGCAGACACTGGCGTAGAAGCTCAATAGTCTTCTTTTTCACCCTGTTGTTTGGGTCTCCCTTCAGTTTTTTGTATGCTGGGTCCTCGAGTAGCTCGTACATTTTGTGATTGTACTCTGATAATGGAAGCAGTACAGTTGCATTTCCTTTATCCATGGGTAAAATAACTATTTCAGGATCATTCTGTAGTTCTCGAATGGCAGCTCTTTCTGACACATGGAGAAAACCAATTGTGGCGTGATATGTCAAAAAAAATTATTCATCCTTATATTGCTGAAGCATTTAGATAACCTATTTTCCAAAACTATCATAGTCTGGCTCAGCCAGGCATTAAGTCAACTGTAAACATGATCTCATCAATGTTTGTCTGGATATATATATATACAAAAGAATGCCCAAAACAGGGCAAAAACATGTACTGCTTGTCAGAAAAATAAAGTATTATGATATGTTCACGCACCATTAGGACACTTTCCTAATAATGATGAACACTTCAAAATAATTTACCTTAATTTGATAGGACCCGTGCCTCCTATCGATGAATATACTAATTGTTTAACATGCATTGGTAGAGTTACAGAATGGAAAGATGTAGTACGTCTTCGAAACACACAAGCAGATGCAGTAGCATGAGCATTTTTCAATTTTTGGGTCACTAGATTTGGAACATAATATTTTTAACTCTGAGATATTCCAACCACTATCAAAAATATGTGGTGTAACCAAACCAAAACTACAGCATATGATCCTCATTCAAATACAAAAATTGAAAGATTTCATTGGGCATTTAAAACAGCCATCCATGACCATGTAACTTCTAAATGGACTCACACTGTAATCCTTCTTGGTCTTTGATACTCTTTTAGACAAACTGTGCTACAATTGCAGAAATGTATTATGGCTAACCCATCAAGATACCAGGTGAGTTTTTTCCCCAAGAGTATGGCCCAAAAGAGATACAGACTTACTCAATTTGTGTCACAACTGAAATAGTATATGAATCATCTGAAACTTGTAAAATATCCCCAAAAAGCAAAGGAAACACCACTCATATGCAAGGACCTCAGCAACTCAATATGTATGTTAGTCAGGGTTGATTGAGTGAAGAAGGCATTAGATCCTCCATATTAAGTCCCATACAAAGTAACTCAAAGGAGCCTAAAATTTTTTGGATTTAAAATGAAAATAATATCTCCATTGATCAATTAAAACTCACGTACCTGATGAATGAGAATGATAAACAGCCTGAAGACACTACAGTTGAACTATCAGCACAGGACCAACAACCAGACTCTACAGAGGGTGAAAAACCGAGATGAACAACAAGATCTGATCATGAAATTCAGTTTCCAGCACGATTAGTTGAAATCCTAAACTGACTATGTTATTGATAAGGGTTGATGTAGGAACATTAGAAATTACTATTTGTATTCGTATATGTTTGTAAAATGTTTGTTGTGATAATGTTGGCATAATAGCATTATTATTCTTTGGAATTTAACAAAAAGAAAAAAGAAGTTGGTTACTCTATAGTTGTCATTGGGTGTGCAATAAGAAAATAAAAATAATTAAAAAGCCCATGTGAAATTGGGTCCTTAATAAACTTCATGTGTGACAGATGACATTCAGTCTTACGTTTTCTTGTCAAAGTTAATGTTATGGAGACGTCGAAGTACTGTCACTGTCACTCACCTTAATGTGTCACAAAAATAATAGGTGCAGTCCAAATTACAGGTTATGTGAACCAGAGGTGATTCAGTTGTTTATCCAGCGGCACTGTGCACTATCATACAATGTACGGGACCTATATGACAATGACATATGCAGTCGGGCAAAGCTCGTTCTCCTCAAAGTCTCCTCACATAGATATTTCCATTGTGATGCTTTATGTAAAACTGGAAATCATCTTTAAAGACAAAGTGATGCCACTTCCATGTCTTTACGTTGTCATTGGGCACAACACTGTTGGTGGGACATTATCTACTGCCATGTCAAGAGAAGCTGTAACAATGGTCACTGTGCTTACAGTCTGCGGCTCTCCAGAAGCTGTCACACTGTCTGAGTGGTTACTTATTTTGCTCCAAACAAGCCCATTTCCTGACTCAAGGTATGTGAACTGTCTTACAGTCCTGCTCAAACAAGTGAACGATATGTTTATCATCTGAGGCACTAATCACATGAGGCCAAACAACCAACATTCAGATGTGATTTGTGAATAAGAAACATGCTGCACTATGATGATGCCTTATACAGGATGTTTCAGGAGGAACTGCAATATTCAGAGATACGACAGGAATGATTATTTTAACCAAAAGACTTCATATGGACATATGCCATATTTCAAATGGTTTCCATTAGAGAACACATTTGTTGCAAACTGCTTTTTATTTTCGGTGTTATTCAAATCACTGTCAGGTTTACACATGTTTAATAGTAAACATTACAATATGTGTTTTACAAAGTATCAGATGAAAAATATGTATTTTTAACACATTCATCTCTAATCATCATCATCATACAAGCCGTATTACAGCCGTTGTACAGTTCACAATAAATGTTCAAACATCCCACCATCAACTTATTGCATTTGTGCATTCTTGGGAGAACATGTATTGTTTGTCTGAGTGCCTCTACACATTCCGTAATGTGAGCAGCAGCACCCATGATGCAGCCAAGCAGTTCATCTCATGTGTTCACCTTTTGATTGTACACCTCAGACTTCATCCAATCCCATAAACACAAATCTAATGGTTTAAAGTCTGGCAATCTTGGTGGCCAGTTAATTGTACTACCACAACCGATCAGGCAATTAGAATAAGTGGAGCTGAGATGTTCCCTCACATGTTTGATACAATGTGGAGGAGTCCCACCATCCTGGAAGTACATTGCAGTCCACGTGGCCTAGGTAATGTCCTGAAGATGTTCAACAAACAAATTTTCCAAAAAATGCAAGTAATTCTGTCCTATCATTCCAGAGTGGCAATTCTTCTGGAAAACCTGGAATTCTCAGGGAATTACATTTTATGTGGAAAAATCAGTGAAATCTCAAGGAATTTCATAAAATCTCAGGGCATTCTGTATTTTTAGTCTAGCATTGAAGTTTAATTTTATTGACTTCTATAAATCACAAATTTTAAAATACTTAATACTTCAAAGTGTGTGAATTATATGAATATTATTCTATATAAATTTTCAATGTTTAAAAACTATTGTTAGTATAGTTCAATTGAGAGGCAAGAAAATCCATTATTGTTGTATGACATCCCCCCCACCCCCACCCCCCTACTCTGCCTACCTTAATTTGCAGGAGCTTCTTGACATCATCTTCATCCTCACACCTGGAATTCTCAGGGTCTCCCCCCCAAGTTTGAGTAGCTACCCTCCATTTGCTCTTCTAAAATGACTGGACCTATCAACATGTTACCAATCATGCTGCATCCAACATTAATCGAAAAACAAACCTGGAGACTGGTTTCCACTGTAGTCTCTGAATTTTCTTGTGATCATCAATGTTTGTTGCATGTGTTGTTGATTCCATTCTGAGTAAATGTGGCTTCATCAATAAATAGTATTACTGAAAGCAAATCATGTTTGTCATTTAACCAATGACAAAATTCAAGTCATGTAGCATTATTGCTACTGTGAAGATTGTGGACAAGATGTATGTGAAATGCGTACAAGTTTTCCGCATGTAATGTTCGCCATACACATATTGGTGGGTCATTGATGCATGTATAAAAGTGCCATGCGCTAGTAGTAAGACTATACTGCACCTTTTCAACAATGTGTTGCTGTTCCTCCACAGGTTTTTGAACTACATGCACAGAAAATAAATGGGAACATGGAAGAATAACTGTTTCATGTGTTGTGCTAAACATCTGGTAAGCACTCTATGATCAGAAATTCAAGGTATTGGAAAATGTTAATGATATTCTTCAACAGCAGCTGGAGCACTATGATCACAGAAGCCATAAACCTACTAAACCTATACCACATCGTCATTCGAGTAGATGTGTGACATTTTGGCCAGCACATTTACAAGCGCAGTTCCAGCACATATACAAGCACAGTTAACTAATGTTTCTCTGTTATATACTCGCAGTCCCTTGTACTACTTCACTCACAACACGCAATGGGCAACTGCTTTTTCAACAGGTTGGTTTAATGGCAGAAAGACATCCTGAGCAAAGAGGTTGAAATCAATGAGGTACATTGGCAAAACACACACACACACACACATATATATATCAATTCAAACACATCTCATGCGCACCTGACGACCATCTCCAGCAGCTCAGGCTGGAATGCAACTGTCATATAGAACAGAAGCAGCAATCTGGAGGGGGTGGGGAAGGGGAAGGGATAGCATGGTATGGATGGGGTAGAGAAGAGCACTGTTTTGAGAGCGTGCAGGGACTAGATGGCCAAGAGGTGCAGTGTTGGCAGGCTGTGGGGAAGAGAGGAAAGAGGGGCAGTGAAAAAGGAGAGGAGTGGGGAAGGGGTAAAATAGATTGATGCATTGGCAGAGGGTGGCACACAAAGAGGTTGAGAGGATGAGAACAGGGAGCGGGTGATAGGATAGAAGGGTGAAAACTACGAGTAGAGGGTGTAGAGACAGTAGGTTGCCATAGATTGAGGCCGAGATAATTTCAATCCAGAGAATTATGGTGCAAGAATGTGTTGTAAGGATATCTCTTATCTGCACAATTCAGAAAACTGGTGGTAGACGGCAGGATACAGATGACTCAGGTAGTGAAGCAGCCATTGAAATCATGCATGACATGTTCAGCTGCATGTTGTACCACAGGGTAGTCAACTTTCTCTTGGCCACAGTTTGGTGGTGGCCATTCATCCGGGTGAACAGCTGGTTAGTAGTCGTATCAATATACGAGGGTCACTCCAAAAGAAATGCACACTATTTTTGTAAAAATACATTTTTCATTCTGCATGTGTGAAAGTTTTACAGTGTGTAGATACATCCTTTAGGAACAATATTTCCATTTCTCCACATAATTTTCATCCCTCTCAACTGCCTTACGCCATCTTGGAACCAGTGCCTGTATACCCGCACGGTAAAATTCTGGACCAATCTGCTGAAGCCATTGTTTGGCAGCATGCACAAGGCAGTCATCATCTTCAAAGCTTGTTCCACGAAGAGAGTCTTTCAGTTTCCCAAAGAGATGATAGTTACATGGAGCCAGGTCAGGACTGTAAGGCGGATGTTTCAGTGTTGTCCACCCGAGTTTTGCGATCGCTTCCATGGTTTTTTCACTGTCATGTGGCCGTGCATTGTCAGGCAACAGCAAAACTTTCTGCTTTTGCCAATGTGGTCGAACATGACTCAGTCGAGCTTGAAGTTTCTTCAGTGTTGTCACATACGAATCAGAATTTATGGTGGTTCCACTTGGCATGATGTCCACAAGCAAGAGTCCTTCGGAATCGAAAAACACCATAGCCCATTGATTGCCTCTTCATCTCTGGCGAAAGATGATGCAGCCATGTTTCATCACCTGTGACAATTCTTCCAAGAAATTTATCTGCACCATTCTCATACTGTTCCAAAAGTTCGCTGCATACCATTTTTCTTGTTTCTTTGTGTGTCACTGTCAACATCCTGTGAACCTATATTGCCATGCCCGCTTTCATCACATAACCTGCTCGTCCACCGACTAACTGTACTGCAATCGACAGCAGCATATCTATACTCCTTTTTCAACCTCTTGTGAATGTTTCCCACTGTCTCATTTTCACAGGACAGGAATTCTATGACAGCATCTTGAAGACATGCTGTGATGGCGCCACTCACGGGAACAGGTTGAAGTAAGTTCGCAAACAAGTGGGAAGGATGTATCTACACACTGTAAAACTTTCACACATGCAGAATGAAAACTGTATTTTTACAAAAATAGTGTGCATTTCTTTTGGAGTGACCCTCATGAAAAGCTGTACAATGGTTGCAACAGAGATGGTATGTGACATGGCTGCATATTCAAGATTTGCTCCACAGCCCCCCAATGCTGTGCCTGTTGGCAGTTTAGTCCCTGCTCTTCTCTCCCCCCACCTGTACATTGCTATCCCTTCCTCTTACATGCCTCCTCCAGATTGCCTCTTCTGTTCTGTGTGACAGCTACATTCCTGTCCAAGCTGCCAGGAGATGGTAGTAGTGTACATGAGCTGTGCTTGCTTGTGTGAATGAATGTATGTGTGTATGTGGGGGGGGGGGGGTTCCTTTTCTGAAGAAGGCTTTGGCTGAAAGCTAATGTGCGTTTTTTTTTTTTTTTTGTGCCTGTCTGCAACTCAACCTGTCATCTGCACAAAGAGGTTGTATCTGTATATACAAGGTGTGACTGGAAAGTTTTAAGAATGGATCTGCTACTGCTTACTGGTTTGGCGGGCAGGTACACAGAGGGTGGAGAGTGAGTCGTTGCCTTGTCCTTGAATGCCCTTTGACAGGAAACTGTGTTTCATTTTTTCAGTTTGTTGTGGCAGCTGGTTGAGTGCGGGTCTGTTAGGGCTTGTTGCCGGATACTGTCTGTGTGAAAATGGATGTGAAAACAGAGCAACGAGTTTGTGTGAAATTTTGTTTTAAAACCAGGAAATCAGCTTCTCAGACTTACAAAATATTAAAAACAGCTTTTGGAGATGATTGTATGAGCCAGTAAAATGTTTTTGTCTGGTACAACAGATTTAAAAATGGCCATGAATCATGTGAAGATGAAACATGGTCCCGCCGTCCTTCCACCTCAAAAACAATTGAAAATATTGTGAAAGTTCACGACTTAGTGCACTCTGATCATAGACTTACAATTAGGGAATGACTGATGAATTTAATTTAAGTTTCTATGTGGTTCAGTCAATTTTAACTGAAGATCTGTACATGGGTCAAGTGTCCACAAAATTCATTTCAAAAGTGTTGTCAAGTGACCAGAGAAAATACCGACTTGAAGTGTGCCAAGAAATGACTAATTGGACTAAATATGACCCAGATTTGTTAAATAAGATAATTACAGGTGACAAATCATGGGTATATGGATATGATTCTGAAACCAAAGTGCAGTCTTCACAGTGGAAGACTCCAGATTCACCACGACCAAAAAAAGCATGGCAAAGTCGGTCAAAGGTGAAGACAATGTTGGTGACTTTTTTTTATTCTATCAGTATTGTGCAGACAGACAATTAACCAGGAATACTACAGATGTGTCCTTCAACGTTTGCATGAAAAGGTGCTGAAGAAAAGGCCTGCATCGTGGAAAGACAGGAGTTGGGTGCTACACCATGACAATGCTCCGGCTCATCTTGCCTTGTCCATAGTTGAATTTTTGACCAAATTCAAAATTCCTGCGCTTCCACAATTGCCATATTCCCCTGATTTGGCCCCTGTTTCCTAAACTAAAATTTCACTGAAAGGGAAGCAATTTGATTCAATTGAAGACATCCAGGCAAATATGGAGAGTGTCCTTAACACACTTCAGAAAAAAAATTACCAGGAATATTTCCAAAAGTGGAAGCACTGTTGGAGTTGGTGTGTTCAGTCAGAAGGGGACTATTTTGAAGGAGATGCATCACAGTACCATGTAAGTACCACCATTGTACAATTACAAGCCCATTCTTAAAACTTTCAAATCACACCTCATATGAACTACAGCATTGTTGAACTGAAGGGAAACAGTGATCCAGGAAGCAGCCAATATTATTTATTCTGCACTCAGTTATTGCAGTATATATTACTAGATTAACAATTATGATTGTCTTCCTACAGATCTATGTGCAGGTATACAAGGTGCATCAAAAAATGAATACACTCTTTCAACTGACATAGAAAATTTATTTTTCTTTCTACAAGGTCCAATTTCTGGAAAAGTAAAGATTAAAGTCCAATTTGAAAAGCAAATGTACTTCTTTTCCGATTAATGTTCAAAATTGTAGCCTCAAGCATCAGTACATTTCTGAGTACAAGTCACCATTGATTCTGTGCATCATATCACATTGCCAATATGCCTGAATCTCATTCTAAAGTGTGTCCAGATTACAAGGTTCAGGTCTGCACACCGCATCTTTTATTGGGCCTTGTAAGAAGAAATTGAGCAGCTTAAGGTTTGGAGAGCGTGGAGGAAACTCAGTTACCCCCTGCATCCTATCTATTGGCCTGGCAAATTTTGAACCAGGCATGCCTGTACATCTGTACAACAGTGCAGTGGGATGCTAACTTGTTAATAAAAAATTTATCATTACCGCATAATTCATGAAAAGCATGGAGTATGGAATCAACAAGCCCTATTAACCAATTGTCCCCAATTACATTACATTCAAATTTACTCACAGTGATGCAGACTCCGGACAGTCAAGCTTATGATTTTTCGTATTCACAAAAAAATCTGTAGCATATAATATTAGGTTCTTAGATGATAGTCGTTCTAGCCTTGAAGTTATTTAACTCCTCCTCTTTGTTGAAGCCAATGTTATGGTGTTCAGCATACTCTGTTTAAATTTTTCGCTTCTTCGAAGTATTACAGTTACTGGTAATGCAGATAGATAGATCAGGTGAAATAAGCAACTATTAACTGTAGTGGACTGCGTACCATAAGAAGTAATATATTTCATATCATCAGTAAACTAAACAGAAATCCACATTCTCTCTCTATCATGGGAAAAGACAGACAGTACAAGATCAATGAAACATCTGATAGGAGTTTTTACAAACAAAAGAACATTAATGTTGTTCATCTTTTCATGCTAGCTTCACAGGTTTGATTGCTGTCTGCCAGGTTTCTTTGCCTGTAGATAACTAGGGACGAAACATGGATAAATTAATAAGGAACAATCGAAGCAGTGTGTTTTCAAAAGCAAATTGTCTCTGAAGGTGGTGAAACCAGCCGACAAGGTGATGGTCATGGTTTTTTTTAACACACTTGGAATCATCTAAATTGATTACAGGACAAACATAACTGGAGACTTATTGAATAAGAAAAATGTCATCTTCCATCACAATAAGGCATTGGCGCAGACCTGACAATTTCAATGACTATACTTCCTAAATTAAAATTTGAATTATTGAATACCCACTGTATTCACTAGACTTCTGAATCTCTTCTTTTCAAATCCTATTACAGCTTATAAGTAGTGCTGAAATCTAACTATAAGTGATAAATGACCCTAAATTATATAGAAGCCAACTGTACCATGAGCATGCACTCAGGGCACAGCACACTTCAAATGCTGTGACGGTCCACTGTAATCAAAGCAAGCAAGTAAATTCCCTTTTTGTGTACAGAGGAACCTGTGGTCAGACTGATTTCTTTTATTTATACTTTTGATGGGCCGACTAACATTGCGTTAATTCTTCTTGCATTTGTCAGTGAACTCTACTTTCTTTTACACCTGCAATTCCCTCTTTTGTTTGGAAGGTGGTTTGCTGGCCCACCTCTGTACAATATGGCACCTCACCTCAGAATTTTGTTGGTCATTTACCTTGACTTACTTTTCATAAAGACCGTCTAAAATCTGCTGATTTAGCACTTCATTCATGCTTCTCATTTTCTAGAATTCCAACAAAGAGAATACCATGAGTCATCAGTAGCAGAGTGATATAAATAATCTCAGTTATGTGACCTCTATTAATGCAGAAATGTTGGTCTTTCCAAACTCTTACTTATCTGCCTTGTTTTTAAGTTGAGTAATGTAGTACTATGCATATGCATTCCTTAGTGCTTTTAAATTTTTTCATAGTTAAATAGGTCCACTTAAAAATTTATATATAAAAATTACCAAGCTCTCATTTATTCCTGATGGAGTGATCCATCTAGTACTGCAATCATGGATATCCTTACTTCTGCTGAAGTACTAGTTGGGCAAAATAAACTGCCCCAGAAAATAGGCAACACAACTTACATTATCCACACTGGGGACTCCTATCTTAACAAGCATGAAATTTTTCCGGGTCAGTTTATTTTGCCCACACTGTATACTGGATTGTTCACAACAAATATCTTGAGAGAAAAATGTCATGTGACACTACAGTTAATTAAGCAATCCTAAAATCTTTTTTTTTTTTTTTTTCAATTTTTAATTCTAATAAAAATGTAGAGCAAAATTTTTGAAGAATCTGCCTTCCTAACTCCTGTTTGTGCTTTAAATTTATCACTGATTATGTATCTAGATGTAGTAAATCTAATCAATACAATAGTGATGAAAAAATAGCAGACCAAATAACACAAGAGGAAAAATTTGATCATTTGTTGTATGCCAATGATCTGGCTATTACTGCACAAGGGAAGAACTTTGAGGGAGTACTGTAGAAGGAAAACTGGTTAAACATCATGTCAGAATATTACCAAGAGAATTTCCTCAAACCAAACCCCTCAAAGACGCAAATTAGTGCTTTCCATCTCCACTCAAAACAGGCAAACAGAAAGCTGAAAAATCACCTGGAATGGCAGCAAACTGGAACATACAGAAAAACCAGCCTATGGATAAATCTTGTTATACTTGATAGTTATGATCCAGAGAATTGTGGTGCATACTGAATCCATGTTAACGGAGCCATTTTATATATAAAATATGTGGTTACGTTCTTGTTTACTGGCATATTAACTTTAAAACATTCACCAGTGAACGACACAGGTTCAAGACCTGCCCAATCCACCTTCCCAGGACTTCCTATTCCAGTCGTGTCACAGGCTTCTCCTACCCCACGAAGGGTCAGGTCACCTGTGAAAACAGCCATATCATATACCAGTTCTGCTGCAATCACTGCACAGCTCTTTATATTGGTACGACTAACAACGAGCTGTCCTCCAGGATGAATGGCCACTGCCATACTGTGACTATGAGCAAAGTAGAACACCTGGTGGTACAACATGCAGCTGAACATAACATGTTTGATTCCAACCACTGCTTCACTATCTGAGTCATTTCAATCCTTCCCTCCATGATCAGCTTTTCCAAACTGCACAAATGGGCGTTATCCTTACAACACATTCTCTGCTACCATGATTATCCTGGCCTCAATCTATGGTAATATACTGTCACCACACCCTCCACCCAAAAGTTTCCACCCTCTCTGTCCTACAACCACCTCCCTATTCTCATCGTCCACCCTTGTGTGCTGCCCTCTGCCAACACACCCACCCATCTTTTCCCTTCCCCACTCCTCTCCTTTTTTGGTCCCTGTCCCCTCCCCACCTCCATGCTGCATCTGTTGGCAGTCTACTCCCTGCACACTCCTCCAGACAGTGCTCTTCTCCCTCCCAACCCATACACTGTTACCCCTTCCTTGCCCCCTCCAGATTGCTTCTTCCATTCTACACAACAGTTGCAATCTGGTCAGAGCTGCCATAGATGACAGTTATGTGTGCATGGAGTGTACTTACTTGTGTGAATTAATGTGTGCATGTTTCCTTTTCTGACGAATGCTGTGGCCGAAAGCTAATGCGTAAGTGTATTTTAGTTAGTGTCATCTTTACAGTAAATAGCAATCTATCTTTTATTTACAATGTTGATATTCTAACCTGGAGTTTCCATTGTATGGTTAAATACTAATATTAATTTTTACTTTGGCAGACCCCCTGAGATGTCTTCACATACTCTCAAGGTTAGGACTAACCTCAGAGGATATGTCTACGTGGTTGTATACCAATTCCTTTAATTCAACTAATGAAAGGACTACAGACTGGTTTCAGTTTAAAGAACAAGTACATGGCACAACCAACAGAAAAACAAGACTGGTTTCATTTGAAAAGAAAAGAAATAATTCAGTCAATATACAAAACTACAACAAATTGTAAAACTGTTCTCCTTAGGTTGCTCCTGCAGACTAGTATCACTCAAAAAAAAGGAATGAATAGTACAACCACTTGAATCAATTTTTTTCAATCGGTTGCTCCCACGTACTGATTTTACTCAAACAAGTATGTAAAACGGGAATCTCTTGTTTTCCCTATAGCTGTGTGCTTCCCTTACTCTTTGCACTACCTTCTCTTGTAAGAAGTAATCTGTTAATCAAAAGTAACAAATAAAAAATTATAAGAAATGAGAATAAAAATAATTATTATTTTGAAGAATTCAAAAGGTTATCAGTCAGAAACTTATACTACCAATGTAATGAAATTATTTAATATCAGTTCTTATTTAATATGGTCATAACATAGAAAAATATAAGATACTTATAAAAAACTATGCCTTTTTTCAATATTTCAAAAAAACTAATGTAAGTATTTAAAAAAAAAAAAACATAAGTAGTGCTTACTAACAACAATAAATTGCAATTCATCTGTCCACAACAAGTACTTACGTTGCTGGCATAGGTTTCTCATTGAAATATTTGCAACACAAGATGACACAAACACAGAATTTTGCATATAAAGTTAACATTTCAGTTTTTCATTACAAAAGAACAAGTGACAATTCAAAGAACATTACTTTATACGATTGTGCAACAAAATTCACAGTGAAATTTGTAAGAACCATATGGCTTTCAAGGTTTTTGTTCCAAATATTAGTCCAATGTATCAAATGTGCAGAGCTCTTAACCAACACCAAGAAAAGTGCATAATTCTTCTTGCATATTTAATTTTGTTAACAGCCTCTTTAAAGCAATTGTCATTCACAAATTAAACCTTTTTTCAATAGGTGGAATTTTTTAAGGATAATAAAATAATAAACAAACATACTGATACAGTATGATTCTTGACATCTAGTCAGGCAATGTACGTCATAAATGCACAACACAAATTAACAAAATAGGTAAATTAAAATTGTCAAAAGCTGTCTGAAACTGGACGGATTAAAAAAGCTATATTTCATATACTGAGTTAATGAAATTGTGCTTCACTCACAAAAAAATATAACCCTCCCCCCCTCCTACACACACACACACACACACACACACACACACACACACACACACACACACACACCAGATCTTATACTGTACTAAATACAACAACATACAGCAGAAACATAGTACCTAAAATGAAACATTATAGATTTCTAAATACAACACACATGAAAAATATAACAATATTTTTGTTTTGTTTTACCAGAGTCTTTTCAACCGCTACTAAAACTATCAACTGGAGAAAATAGCTGAACCTTTCACTTTCATTCCCATTTGTCCCTGCAAATAGCCACAATGAATCCAAAACATGGATACACAATAAAAGTGACACTTTCCCTCCCACATTACCCGTTGAAATAAATATCTGGGTAAAACATACACTATATACTTTTTGATAAAAATAGTATTAAGTAGTCATATCACATTTAAATGTGTTTAACAATAATGCTATCTTGTAAACAGTGACAGCTGACATTCTTCCTAGAAAATATTCTCTTTACAAATCAATCAAATTTTTGCAGAGCTCACTCTGTCTTGATGTTTTGATCCACAACTACTTTCTCTAACCTGACGAACTTTTCATGAAAATGTATTTGCTTTGATTGTTTGTATACGTTAATGATAAAAAAACCATTAATCCCAAAACTTTTCCTAACACCATAAAACATTCAAACATGAATAACTTTTCCCTGAGGTTTGAAGTTCAATAAACCACGGACAACATATACAATATTCCAACTGTTGCTCTCAGCTCCTTTTGTTAAGCTAAATAATCCTGGATTTTCCATTGTTTAATGGTTTCTTTTCCTTCTTCTCATACAAATTGTAGTTCACACATTAAACAAAATACATGATAACTATATGACAATGACGTGGGTACTTTAATGACTGGCACTCCTAAACAATTTCCTTTTTCTAATTACATTAGGCAGCAGTCACTTCATCTCTCATTTTCAGCAAATTTCTGCCAAACTGACAATTGCTTTCCTTTCTTTTTCATTAATAAAAAATAAATACATAAAAATGAAGACAATTTAACTTACTTGATAGTCTAATCAATCAATCTGTGTGAGACTAACTGCAATCAGCAGTCTGAACAATGATATTTTACTAACCAGTTTAGAACATTACATTCAAAACAACATTGCAATACTCAGTTATGTCACAAAATGATAGCTTTTTAGGCACTCTTTTTTTAAAAGAATTACCATTACACTACTTATTTTTCTTGCACAATAAAATTATATTACTTTACCTAAAATACTGAAGCAATGTGAAGTGAACCAGAAGAGAAATTTTATTGAGGGGGGTGGGGGGGGTGAACTCTCTAGACTTTTCCTGCTCAACTGATATGATACAGGATTCTGTAGAGACACAGCAATACTGGAAATCACATTTGTGCAAGCACCTCTCAAACGACAATTTAACACTTCTCACACTGAAATCTGAAACATTTTCATTAATCTCAACCTAATTTTGCAAGCACTTTGAAAGTGTGTAAATAATTACAACTCTTAATCAATGAGATGACAACTACCTTCAGGTTACAAATAGACGGCATTCCTCTTGCAGAATTGGCCTGTGGTTACAACTGTAGCTACTGAACAATGAAGATACATGTGTGGTCATAAAAAAGTTTGGGAAGATAATTCTAATCAGTGTGAAACATAAAATGGAACACAGTTGATCAATAATAATAATAATAATAATAATAATAATAATAACCATAATAATAATTCTCCACAACAGGTACACATGGTCCCCTTTCCTGCCGTCTGCATACAGGCACACTTTAGACAAACCAACACAGTACACTAAACATTTTATAAACGCAAATGTCAGACGTTATCCCAGCTCAACTGCATTCTGGCAACTTAGAATCGGTCTTTTGATCCAGCAACAGACATTTCAGGGTCCTGCAGATATTGAAGTTCCTGAAGTTCTTGGAATTTCTCATGATCTCGAATGTGTGCATAATTTGCAGAAAGGCACATTAAATAATGAATCTGAAAAATAAATAGATTTCTGTTATTCAAGTTTAAATGTGATCACAATGAAACGTAATACACTACTGACCATTAAAACTGCTACATCAAGAAGAAATGCAGATGATAAACGGGTATTCATTGGTGGGTGCATGGATCCTGAGAAATCAGTACCCAGAACAACCACCTCTGGCTGTAATAACAGCCTTGATACACCTGGGCATTGAGTCAAACAGAGCTTGGATGGCGTGTACAGGTACAGCTGCCCATGCAGCTTCAACGCAATACCACAGTTCATCAAGAGTAGTGACTGGCGTATTGCGATGAGCCAGCTGCTCGGCCACCATTGACCAGACGTTTTCAATTGGTGAGAGATCTGGAGAATGTGCTGGCCAGGGCAGCAGTCGAATATTTTCTGTATCCAGAAAGGCCCAAACAGGACCTGCAACAAGCAGTCGTGCATTATCCTGCTGAAATGTAGGGTTTCACAGGGATCGAATGAAGGGTAGAGCCACATCTGAAATGTAACGTCCACTGTTCAAAGTTCCGTCAATGCGAACAAGAGGAGACCGAGATGGATAACCAATGGCACCCCATACCATCACACCGGGAGATATGCCAGTATGGCGATGACGAGTACATGCTTCCAATGTGCGTTCACCGTGATGTTGCCAAAAACGGATGCGACCATCATGATGCTGTAAAAAGAACCTGGATTCATCTGAAGAAATGACGTTTTGCCATTTTTGCACCCAGGTTCGTCGTTGAGTACACCATCGCAGGTGCTCATGTCTGTGGTGCAGCGTCAAGGGTAACAGCAGCCATGGTCTCCGAGCTGATAGTCTATGCTGCTGCACATGTCGTCAAACTGTTTGTGCAGATGGTTGTTGTCTTGCAAACGTCCCCATCTGTTGACTCAGGGATTGAGACGTGGCTGCACGATCCATTACAGCCATGCGGATAAGATGCCTGTAATCTCGACTGCTAGTTATACAAGGCCGTTGGGATGCAGCACGGCGTTCCGTATTACCTTCCTGAACCCACCGATTCCAAATTCTGCTAACAGTCATTACATCTCTACCAACATGAGCAGCAATGTCGCGATACGATAAACCGCAATCGTGATAGGCTACAATCCAACCTTTATCAAAGTCGCAAATGTGATTGTACACATTTCTCCTCCTTACATGAGGCATCACAACAACGTTTCACCAGGCAATGCCAGTCAACTGTTGTTTATGTATGAGAAATTGGTTGGAAACTTTCCTCATGTCAGCATGTTGTAGGTGTCGCCACCAGTGCCAACCTAGTGTGAATGCTCTGCAAAGCTAATCATTTGCATATCACAGCATCTTCTTCCTGTCAGTTAAATTTCACATCTGTAGCACATCACCTTCGTGGTGTAGCAATTTTAATGGCCAGTAGTGTAAATTATCACAGTTTATTTTCTTATCAATCACATAGCTACTGAGATTGCAGCAGAAATATCATACAAGACAAACAGCAGGAAATAGAAGACCAAGAATTAAGGTTGATGCATTTATTACCCTCTCATTTTCCTCTTTTGTCAATGACGATTAATTTTGATACTTGTTTTTGTGTATTTAATTATTGTGTTGTGTATGTTATCTATGAGTCAATTCCACCTACATCATGATGAAGTTGCTCTGCTGTCCCATTACATTCAAACTTACACAGAGATGTTTAACCTCAAGTATAAGGTATTTCCACTGACGAGGATTTATCAAATCTTGAGATAAATTGCAGTTACAATCTATTTCTCTGTTGTGATCCATTTTTTGCCAAATTAAGGTGAAAACTGGACTCTTTCTAGATCATTTTTTGGCTAATTTAAATGTTTCTCCTAAAGACCTCTTTTTTTCTTTCTTGTGGTGGCAACTGACACAGTCTTTTGATTTTTTGTATGAAAAATGTCACACTAACTGCATCACAGCATCAAACTGCCAGTGCTGTTCTACAGCTTCTAACTCCACATCCATTATACTACAATGGTGATGGACCGGTGCATTTTATGACAAGAGTAACACCAGTCTGCCCCCTGGCAGAAAACAAAATAATTTTGATTAAAATCTATAATGTTTAAAATTGTAAGCTACAAATCACATAAAAGCATTGGAGGGGAGAGTTTGGGAAAGGTTGAGAAGCACCTCTGGGTGAGAGATACCCATATTTCCTGATGACGATGAGACCCAACAGATGGTAGCAAAATTACGGAACACTTTCCATCTAAGCATAATGTTTTTGACAGTTGTACAGATCAAATCCTAACACTCAACTTTTATTAAAGCATGGTTTCAAGATGGCTCGAAAATATAAGCAGTAGCTGTCTATCAACTGCAGTTTATGATACCATATTGAGAGAGAGGACTCCTTCAGCTGTCCCTAAAAGTGATTCACTGTAGAACTGTATTAATGTGCTATGTGAAGTAAGGGCTCTGTACTTCCACCAGTTTTTTTTTTCCTCAACTTTTATATTGCAGATATTCCTAATACTGTCAGCAGAATATTCACTTACGGAGATGACCTAACTATTGGTATTCACAGAATGTCCATACAGCAAACTGAAAGGATGCTGATAGATGATATTTCAATTGTGTGGCAACTGAAGTCCAGTAAAACAGAATGCTTGTGCTTCAACCTTAAAAAGTCCAACTATCAACAGCAAATCTATTTTCATGGAAATTCTATAAAATACAATTCTACTCAAAAGTGTCACACTTGACATACACTTTGTGATCAAAAGTATCTGGACACCCCAAAAAACATATGTTTTTCATATTAGGCGCACTGTGCTGCCACCTACTGTCAAGTACTCCATATCAGCGACCTCAACAGTCATTAGACATCATGAGAGAGCAGAATGGGGCGCTCTGCGGAACTCACAGCCTTCGAACGTGGTCAGTTGATTGAGTGTCACTTGTGTCATACGTCTGTAAGTGAGATTTCCACACTCCTAAACATCTGTAGGTCCACTGTTTCCAATGTGATAGTGAAGTGGAAACGTGAAGGGATACACACAGTGCAAAAAGTGAACACACCGACCTAGTCTGTTGACTGACAGAGGCCACCGACAGTTGAAGAGGGTCATAATGTGTAATAGGCAGACATCTATCCAGTCAATCAAACAGGAATTCCAAACTGCACAGAATCCACTGAAAGTACTACGACAGTTAGGCGGGAGGTGAGAAAACTTAGATTCCATGGTTGAGTGGCTGCTCAAAAGCCACAAATCACGCCAGCAAATACCGAACAATGCCTCGTATGGCGTAAGGAGCATAAACATTGGACGATGGAACAGTGGAAAAACGTGTGTGGAGTGATGAATCATGGTACACAATGTGGCGATCTGTTGGCAAGGTGTGGATATGGCGAATGTCCAGTGAACGTCATCTGCCAGCGTGTGTAGTGCCAACAGTACAATTCAGAGGTGGTGATGTTATTGTGTGGTCTGTTTTTCATGGAGGGGGCTTGCATCCCTAGTTGTTTTGCGTGGCACTATCACAGTTCAGGCCTACATTGATGTTTTAAGCATCTTCTTGTTTCCCACTGTTGAAGAGCAATTCAGGGATGGCAACTGCACCTTTCAACAAGATCGAGCACCTGTTCATAATGCACGGCCTGTGGCAGAGTGGTTACACACCAATAATGTCCCTGTAATGGACTGGCCTGCATGGGATCCTGATCTGAATCCTATAGAGCACCTTTGGGATGTTTTGGAATGCCAACTTCGTGCCACGCCTTACCAACCAACATTGATACCTCTCCTAAGTGCAGCACTCCATGAAGAATGAGCTGCCATTCCCCAAGAAACTGTCCAGCACCTGAAAGTGGAAGCTGTCATCAAGGCTACGGGTGGGCCAACACCGTACTGAATTCCAGCTTTACTGATGGAGGGCGCCATGAACTTGTAAGTCATTTTCAGCAGACGTCTGGATACTTTTGATCACATAGTGTATCTCCCACCTACTGATAGTACTTGACCAACTCCGGCCAAAGTTCACAACAGGAACAACATCCTCCAAAAGGTGGGTGGTACCACTTGGGGATCAACAGGTGATCTACATCGATATTAGTGTATAGCACAGCAGAATATTGTGCTCCTATGTGGCTGAACAGTAACCACACCAGCAAACTCAACATCTGACTCAATACAATGTGTATGATCACAAGCTATCTAAAAAGTACACCAACTCTCTGGCTTCTAACAGTGTGGCATATCTCCACACTTTAACTCGGAAAGCAGGAAGCTTTGTTATGTGAATGTACGAAAATACTGAATAATCCCAAGCTTCCCATTCACTGCTATATCCCCTAAAATCCAGACAACCAGCTATAAAAACCGCTGCAGAACTATATCTATTTAGCAGGCACCATCATGAATACAAACTGAACTCAAAATCCACAACACACCAGCTTTTGAAATGCCTTGACATTTGTGGAAAATAGAATCTGCATGAAGAAATAAATATACATGGGACTTCTTTTTAAGTGGAGATAAACTCATTTTGGAGTTTCGGTGACCAACTATCTCATCCAACATACCCTTCAGGAGTGTACTTTATCAACATACTGTAGTGCAGCAACCTTTTTTTTTTTTTTTTTTTTTTGTACTACTTTGAAAATACCACCTCTTCCATAGCAGGTTTGGGAAGCTTTAGAAGTGGGCGGGGAGACAAAGCACTGTCACTGCAGTGACGACTGGCCTGCTTATTCAATGTGAGCTGAGCTAGGCCGAGCAGAAGGACAGGGCTATTGCACAACCACTTGGGTCAATTTCCTCACCTACAAGCAACACACTCATTATACCATACATGATTAGAAGTGGTACCATTGACACAACAAATGGGTACCTAACCAGTGTAAATATCCACCAATTCTAGCCAAACGTGTTCCAGTCTGGTGGCACCAACCACGAGGAAAGCATTACGCCAGATGACTAGGCAATATGGTTCTAAAGTAGCCACCAAGAATTTAGGTCTTCACCACCATCGAGCACAATGGAGGCGGTGAGTCCACCTCCTTGGACTTTGTGCCTTCCGCTAGTGAGCTGCTTTCTAGTTCACTCTGGCCACAGCAGACTTTGCCCTGGAGGGCTGCTGTTCAAGACCAGGGCAGCTTAAGCCGCTTGCCCTCCTACATTAGTGTGGGCGTCCTGGTGCCACATGCCTTCACTAGCAAGGGCAAGTTCCACTTCTGAGGGCTGACAACTGAAAGAATTACAGTGGGCTTCTGCATTGCTGGCACACCTCCCACAAGCAGCTGTGCCATGCGTAGCTGGTACACATGCTCCTGCTTGGATTCTGGGCAGCAGCATTCCTACAGTTGCTGGCATTGCTGCCCTTTGGCCACTAACCAGTCTCAGCAGTTTTTTGTGTGCTGTCTGTCGTCCTCAACATGCACAAGAGCAGAAGGAGGAAGGGGCAAGGTAATACATGGCATGGTCACTACAAAGCAGCACAATGAGTGTTGTAGTTTGAATAAAATGTTTGATGTTTGACTATAGATGCTGTTTTCATGGTTTGTCAAAAGCCAACATCTTGACACTGACCCAACACCACTACCCAACACCTTCTCTGTAGAGGCCACCATCCTGTCCAGGCCAATACAATATCTAGGCAATACAAAGTATTCTAATGTATGAATTGAGCAATTAAATTTAACATTATAAACTAATGAACTGCATATGTAAAATATTTTCATTCTATGTTTTATGTATTATTCATTATAATAAGTATTTTATATCTACATAGGAATGCTGTGTTTTCTGCCATTCACTAAATAAATAAGATGATTCTGTCTTTTCCTAGAGTGTGAGTGACTTGCCCTTTATTTATTTATTTATTTTGACTTTCAGCCTAAAAGCCATCAACCATCCCTTCATTTTTTAAACTTTTCATATTATTCCTCTTTCCTCCCCAAAGGAGGAACGTTTTATTCCAAAAGCTAGGATATTTTTATGTGTGCTTATTCACAGTACTGATATTTTGCTTCCTCAAGGTGTAATGGCCAGCAATTATGTATCGTAAGTTAATAATTACTCATAATAACACAGCTGTGGGTAATAATTGTGCATGCTGTCACACAGTTCATAGTTTGGGATTGGTGTGTGGGGACTGAATTGCAGTTTCACTGGGGTGACTGCACTGGGACATAAGAGATTCCCAAGAACGCTCTTCTATGGTTATGCAGGTTATGTGCAAGACAGGAAGACAGCAGAACACGAGGCAAAGATCCGTATCCTTCAGGCAAAGACTGAGGACACAAAAATGGATTTAAAAATTGAGGGGGGGGGGGGGGGGAGGAGTGGGGGAGGGGTTAAAAGCTCTTTCATGACGTGATACTTTCAAGTAACATGGCTTGATGAAACTTGAACCACACATAGAAAGAACTGCTACAGAATAGTACAGAAGTTAACTGACAGAAATACACAATTAGACAAACAGAAATGTCACTTCTATTCAAAGACATTACTTACATTGAAGTCACCATGATTTATGATGGTCCCATGGACTTTACAGAAGGCAGAATATGGGTGTTAACAACATGTCTGATCACCACAGATAGCAACACATGCTCTGCAGTTTCTCCCGTGCTGGTCACACGGTTGATAAGAGTTCTTGTGGTCGGACAATCCATTCCTCCACCAATGTGGTTGATAACTGTTGGTTGGTGCATGTGATTGTGCTACAATAAGTCTCCCCACCATTTCTCCATTGTGCTTGATGGGTTTTAACTTGGGGGAAGAGGCAGACGAGACCATTCATTCAACATTCTTTCAATCTGAAAGCTCCGCCAACTGCACAGTTTGATGCTATTGCTCATTGTCATCTATAAAGACAAAATCAGGGATGAATGCATCTGTGAAAAGATGCTCGTGTTGAAAAAGTATGGTGTCACAACAACACTGACCATTGAATGTACCATGTTCAAAGATTTGGAGGTCAGTATGCCCATGCAACATAATGCCTCTCCACACCATAACACCTGGACCACCAAAACAATCTTGTTCAACTATGTTCCTGGGTGCCTTACAGATTCCTACCTTTCACCACATGAGGGTATGTCCAGAATCACTACTCACGATTGAATCTGCTCTCATCAGAAAAAAATCACATGAGCCCACTCCTTGACGGTCCAGTCCCTATGTTCTTAACACCATCCTGCTGCCGCCAACATGCAGGTGTCAAGAAGAACACAATGTACTGGTCATTGGACAGACTCCCACCTCCAAAAGCAACCTCCAAAAGCAGTTACGACTTCACTGTGGAGCTTCAGATTGAGTGCCTTGCAATCCTGTTAAATGTTGTAGCACTTCCAGCCGCTGTTTGACATGTGTCCCTCCTTGCCTGTTGCTTAATATAGTGGTCATCTGCTGCTGTAGGTGGTCATAGCCAACCACCCACTCTTTTTCAAGCAGTGGTGCCAGTGGTTCAGATTGCTCCCCACGCATGTGATACAATGCTGTGAGCAATATCAAACTCCTGGCTACATTTTGTCTTTCTTCTAGTTTCCTGATAATTCTTCCCCATGCGAAGTCATCAAAATGTTTTAATGAAGACCACCACCACAATGGTGCACCATAACCGCTCGCTAATTGACACACACTGTCTTTTCTCGTTTCTTTAACCACTTTGCATTGCAGGGCCAGCCCCATTTGGCGCTAAAGTCACCCATCACGCTATGTAACCTCCAACTTTCTGTGCGCAACTGGCAACACGCTCCTGCACTTTCATTCATTTCCATCTAATATTTAAAATGTGATGATACTCTACCTATATTGTCCTTACATGTTGCAGAGCAGTGTACTTAAGGATAAATCAATATCTAGCTCCTATTATGTAAATATGTTTTATTCATTCCCAATTAATCTTTATACTACAACTTCTGTATATTTCATTGTAACTTACTCCTCAACTGAAGGCAATGTAAGCTCTATACCATAACATTCCTAACAGCAAAACAGCGGTAGTTCTTATCCTGTTGATCTACAATGCACCAGACAAACGACGTGTATTCTGAGACATGCAATATTACAATTCATCTTTCTTACAATTGCCTGTTTCCGAAATTCTCTCTCAAAATGTAATCAGTAATACAAAATTTTCTGAAGACAACAAGGAAGGCATTTTCTACAACTGATGAGAGCTGTTCCATTTTATTAAAAATCTGTTTCAGTTCTTTCTGCAAGAATTCCTTGAAACTCCTGTGAAACATATTCCTTTTCTTTTTTATGATAGTTGCCAATGAACCATGTGATTTTCCATGAACCTTACTACATACTTATTTGGAGAACTATTAAGGTTTCAGGTTTTCTTTGCATTAAGATGGTAATGCCACAGCAATAATGCATTATAGAACTTCTTCATGCATTATGAAGTAATGCCTGGTTCATTAATAAGTGAGTCCTAAAACAAGTATCACATTCTTCATTAACAATATACAATCTCTGACATGCACTTTTCCTAGATAAAAAACTGATTTGTCAAATTTTGGTTGTGCTTCCCCTGAATGATAACTAATACTATGGTCTTATTGTTAATATCACTGAAATGGGTCAACATTCATGATGTATTTCTCTTTGTAACTGTAATTCTCAACAAGGATATCAGCTTTGTCTTAGCACTGATTGTAAAACACTGAAACTTACTCACAGGCTACACAATCTTTTGTGAGGATGCGCTGGTTGAAAAACACATTGCTGAATATTCAACAGACTTCTGCGGAATATACACAGTATATGAAGTACACAGGATTGACATCAATTTCTTGTAGAATCTTAGAACATATTCTGTGCTCAAACATAATGAGGTATCTTGAACAGAATAACCTCCTCCATGTCAATCAGCATGGATTCCGAAAATGCTGATCACGTAAAACCAAACTTGCACTTTTCTCACATTACATACTGAAAGCTTTGGATCAAGGCAGTCAGGTAGATGCAGTATTTCTTCATTTCAGAAAAGTATTTGGCTCAGTACCACAACAACACTTATTGTCAAAAGTGTGATTATGTGAGGTATCAAGTTAAATTTGTGACTGTATTGAGACTTTCTGGTAGGGAGGACACAGCATGTTATCTTGGATGGAGCGTCATTATCAAATGTAGAAGTGACTTCAGGTGTACCCCAGGGAAGTTTGTTGGGACCCTTGCCGTTCAAGTTGTATATTTATGAACTGGCACACAATATGATGCAGTTATCTATAATGAAGTACTGTCTAAAAGAAGCAGCATAAATATTCAGTATTGATAAGACTTCAAAGTGGTTTGTTGTGATATGAAATGGAATAATCTCACACATTCAGTCAGGGGTAAAGCAGACAGTAGAGTTCAGTTTATTGGTAGAACACTGGGAAGTGCAATCAGTCTACAAAGGAGACTGCTTACAAATCGCTTGTGCGATCCATCCTAGAATATTGCTCAAGTGTGTGGGACCCATACCAAATGGGACTAATATGGGATATTGAACGTCTACAGAGAAGGACAGAATCATTGATCATGGGTTTGTTTGATCCATGGGAATGTGTCACAGAGATACTGAAGGAACTGAACTGGAAGATTCTTGAAGACAGACATAAACTATACCAAGAAAGTATGTTGACCAAGTTCCAAGAACTTGCTTTAAACAATGACTCTAGGAATATACTCACAGGGGGATTGTGAGGATAAAACTAGAATAATTACTGCATGAACAGAGGCATTCAAATGATCATTCTTCCAGCGCCCCATATGTAAATGAAATGGTGGTTTGCAGTGTATAGATGCAGATGTAGATTGTAAGAATGCATTAATTTCCTATTTATATTATGAGAATGAAAGTTGCCACTCACCATATAGCAGAGATGCTCAGTTGCACCTCAGCATCTCGCGACTCGGCATCTCTGATGTATGGTGAGTGGCAACTTCCCTTCTCATAATGATGTTACATTCCATCCTGGATTTTCTATTGTTTGATTTAATTTCCTATTTTCTTCTCATAGTACTCTATAGTCTCCCACTTGCTCTTGAATGACACTCCAAATTAATTCCTGTGCTATCTCATTTCTGTGTACATTTATTTCTCTTTTGTCAGGAGGAAATTCTGGTTCTGAACACCCGTGATTTTATATCCTGCTGCTTGTTAAGTAGAAATATTTCATTCAGGATGTATTCCCCATTTACAAAAGATATTTTAATAATATTAGTGAACAGTGTAATTTTACTCACAAGACTGAGGATCACCAACAAACATGAGACAGACGCAAGAATAAACATAACTTCTGCACGTTCCACATAGTCTTTGCAGAACAGTTTCAGTTCATCTTCACACACTTCCATGTCTGCAGGGGGCGTCTTTGGAGGAAAGAGAAAGTCTGCAAACAACAGAAACTGTATTACACACAAACTGAAATGCTTCACATTGTATGTTCTGCATTAAGAGTACTGTTATTTGATGTTTTAATCTAACTTACCTCACATAAATTAAAATAAAGTTATGTAACTTTCGGTGCAAATTTCTTAGTATTTAAAAGTAAGTGTATGATAATTTTTTTAACATAATGCCTAAGCAATTAGATATAAAGTACATGGTTAACTACATTGAAAATTTTCAAGTCGTAGATCACATCAATAAAAACACAGAATTAATATTTTCAGCAGTTTTGCTAATCTCCATTTTGAAAAACGTTGCAAGTTTTGTATGTGACAGATTTCATGCACACTTTATTATTTTAAATTATGCAAAAAGTAACAAATTGGCTACAAATTTAAATGCATGATGATTGGTTGGTTGGTGACTAAACGGAGAGGTCTTCAGTCTCCCTGTCAAGAGCTATCTCATCCGAAAGAAATTTGATCCAATTATGAAAACATGTAGAAGCAGTAAAATTAGGTACTGAAACTAATATTTATACCAGAACTGGGAAATAATTTAAGGACATATAAAAATATATGGGTGAGGCTGGTACATAGGTCAGAGAAGACGAGCAATCTCCCAGAGTTCATCCCCGGCAATATAAACTCCTCTCGTATCTGACCCCACGTCAACTCAATTCAGACGAAGAAGTTACAGAGTATAAAATGCCTTCTAGCCAGGAGTTTCATAATGGCAAAAGCGAGTCAGCTTAAAATGGAATGGGCATCAGTTGAACAGACAATAATAAAACAAGGTGAGAGAAATAATCAGGTCAGTAGGTGGGTAGCGCAGAGTTTATACAAGGGGGCAGTAGCCCACCAAATGATGTTCCATCTCCAGGAGAGAACAGATCTGATCTGCACTTGCAAACCAAATGTGGGATTGTCAACATGAATGTTGGGCAAGTATTTGCTTCTCTTACCACATTGTTGGTCGGCTCATTCCCTAAGAGACTCAAATGACTTGGGACTGAGAGAGAGACATCTAAGGTCAGAGAGAAAGATACGAATAGCAGATATCACAGTGGGATGTGAGTAACATATGGAAATGGTCACCAATTGGTTACAACCTAGCTTTCTGTCACTGGGAAAAGGATAGTAACTTCAGAGATTTACCAAGCTATCAACTAATAGTGGCCAGCAGCAGTGAAAACACATTAGTTCGGAACTGTTTTGTCAATTAATTGGGAATATAGTGTTCAAAATTGGTTCTTTGAACGGCAGACTTTTATTTCACTGAAGCCCTAAATATTCCTAACGCTGAACCTGGATACTTTGTTGCAGAAATTTTCTGGGGGCACAAGATAGGAGCAACTGGGACATAGCCTGACATTGCTACACTGAGAGCTGCAGCCTCAAGAATACAAAAAGTTAATGGCCATTTACATTACCTTTAACTGTAGCCAGGTCCTTTCACCAGGACGATTCAGTTTCTGATGGAGCTTGTTGCTGGGGCCATTATTACTCTCACTAATCATTTTCTCAAAATTAATAGTAACATAAAATCCAGTAGAAGCCATAAGTATTTTTTATTATTAGTGTCAAGCCAAACTTGACTCTTTCTGTGGAGTCAGGATCATTATTTCGGTGTTGTTATTCTGCTATTCAGCCCACAATGATATTGCCATGAGTGAGAAGCAGCTGTTTTGTAAATAAGCAGTTAATGTGTCTTAAAGATAGTAATGGAAAGGGTGAAATATTTTGTCGCAGTGAAAGGAAAGGCAGTCTGGCCTGCCCTCAGTGGGGGAGCAGTGCAGTAGCCACAATTTATTTATTTATTTATTTATTTTTTACAGCTTGGTGCATACAGGCAAGGCACGCAACCAGAATGTTCTCCGAGATAGCAATTGAGAATTGCACTACATAAAAAGGCATCTGAGTATGTCCAAAAACTAGGAGAAAAGAACCGTAGGAGAAAAGAACCGAATCAGTAAGGAAAGCTGATATGGCTCTGAGCACTATGCGACTTAACTTCTGAGGTCATCAGTCGCCTAGAACTTAGAACTAATTAAACCTAACTAACCTAAGGACATCACACACATCCATGCCCGAGGCAGGATTCGAACCTGCGACCGTAGCGGTCACGCGGTTCCAGACTGAAGCGCCTTTAACCGCACGGCCACACCGGTTGGCATCTGATATGATTCTTGTTTGTGTGCTACTGAGACTTTTTACATGTTTCAAACATATGAAGTTGCAGGTGACAGAGCATGAAATCCTTGCTTCAATGACAGAATAATGATGTTCAACGGCAACAATACGAAGGCAGGAAACCCACTGCAGTATGTACACTGAGTAGATGTGTTGACAAAGTGCCGGCAATTAAAACACCACATTGGTGGTAGGAAATACTGCTTCACATGGCTGCAGTAAAAAAATAACAGGAAGCGGATGCCCCTCAAAAGTAAGGATGAATGCGCCAACATCTATCTTGTTGTCTGGAAGGCCTTGACATACAAAGTGAATCCCTCACCTCTCCAAGTGTCTAAGTAGTTCTTCATCTGTAGCTATAGTCCTAGCGAAAAATTAATGCCTGTAACATGCTGAGGTTCTTACAGGGTGTGATGATAGCAGGTACATCACCAAGTTGTTTACAAGGGATTAACTCCCATGAATGTGTAGGATTTGCTGTCTTAATGAAGATAGAACTGTTTTGTAATTTGCTAAGGGAACAGAGTTCACTCACAAATATTTTTTAACATTCTCCACAAAAAACAGTGGCTTAGTAAAACCAGGAACCAAGGGGGAGGGGGGGGGGGGATCTGTCTGCAAGCTACTTGGTTTCATTTTCCATCGGTAGTGTAGCTAAGGAGGGAAAATTCCTAGGGTCATAACAAATGACAATGAATTGTGGTATGTCTAATCAGACTGCTGGGGCTCACAGCCAACTACTGACAACTTTGGTCATTTCATGATGCCAAATACCAGCCATGATGACGCTTACTCCCATGGTTGCCAGCTACCAGGGCAAAGATCACCTGGCATGATGACCAGAGCCTGGATTCCTGGGCCCCCAAATGGACAGGCACCTACTCCTCAGTATGCTTAAGCATATGACAGCTTTGATATCAACAGCGCAATCCCAGCATCGTAGGGGCTACCGTCGTATGGGTATCTGACAACCACCCACACGGACTGGCTGTAATGCTAGGTATTGGGTGGCTTCCCTAGATGGTCTGCACTATGTTTTAAAAAAAGAAAAAAGAAACTGCGTTAAATCCAGATGCGGTGACCAAACATAAGTTAACCGAAATACGTGGTGTAAAATATGTGAACAAAGCAGGAGAAGTCAGAATCGATGTCCTATGACCAAGCTAGGTTGTCAGAAGAAAATCTGTCTTAGAGAATAAGTTGCAGAAAAGAAGCAGTCAGTAAGTAAAATTGCAGCACGACACGAAGAAGTACTGCAATGCTTGGGGCCTCATACTCAACATGCATGTACTCGCTGAGTTGTGAGCCCCCAGGGGTGTTTATATGCATGTTATTTGTGTTGAAATGAATGCATATCTGTGCAACATTTTCCTTGCTTGTTTTCAAATTGGTTTGAACTGTGTGAATTTTTATAAAGTGCACTTGCTGATTATTTTCTTTACATCTTCACTATTTTTATTTCATTGGTCTAGTGAAGTCAGAGCTACAAATTTCTCTTGAGTTTGTTCATTGGTCCAAGGGCCTGCTGCCCCTTCCATGTGAATTCAGCGTATTCTTAAGGCTTGGTCAGATGGGCATCTGCTCACGCAAGCAGAATGCACTGTTGGTCGGAGCAGTCTCTCATTTCCAAATAGAGAATGAACAGAGCACATTGAACCTGTTGTTGAATGAAGCTAAATGCTAGTGAGTCAGCTGCTTTTGCAGTAAACATGAGTAATTGTTCTGATGGAAACCAACTGTCGCTTTTATTCGCGCACTCTTTAAGGAAATGGAAGAAGTCGTTATAACATTTTAATGGCAAACGAGATGACTATTGTGAATTTCATTTACTTTGAACGGAACTGTGGTCTAGTGAACACCTTTTCTTCAGTTATCTTTGTGTGTCTCTTGGACAATTCTAAATGTTACACAGGCAAACTGCACCAAAAATTTCTGACTAACTCGAGCTGTATATAGTTAATTATCTAGTCAAAAGAGAGAAAGGGAAAATAATTAGACATCCAAGAATTGTATGTTGGAGGCAGCAGAATCATTCAGCAGTCAGCTTCAAATGCTGGTTCTCTAAATTTTCTCAATAGTTTTTCTTGAAAAGAAAATCGCCTTCCCTCCAAGGATTTCAATTTGAGTTCCCAAAGCATCTCTGTAACACTTACACGCATTTTGAACCTACCAGTAACAAATCTAGCAGCCTTTCTTCGATCCAACTTGGTACAGATCCCTAACAATCGAGCAATTCTCAAGAATAGGTTGCACCAGCGTCCTATACATCGTCTCCTTTACAGGTGAACCACTCTTTCCTAGCAGGACACCAGTAATACTGTAGCTGGACATTACTGGTTTGTTCTTCCTACACATTCTAACTAACTTACATTTTTCCACATTTAGAGCTAGCTATCATTGATGACACCAACTAGAAATTTTGTCTATGTTGTCTTGTATCTTCTTAGAGTCATTCAACTTCGTCACCTTACTGTACACAACACCATCATTAGCAAACAATTGCAGATTGCTGCCCAACCTGTCCAACAAATTATTACTATGTGCAGGACTAGTCTCTGCACAGAAATATTTATGATGTAGAACTGTTGGCTGCAAGTTCGTGCAAGTCTAAATTTTGAGGACAGCATAGTATCCTCTGAATTCAGCAATAATGCAACAGTGGGCATAGACATCATCTATGAAGCAGTGACAACAGCAAGAAGTCACATGGCTATCCTGTGTGAAGATCGGGACTATATTTTAATAACCAATGGAGCTTTAGAACCAGCTCTGTACATCATGAAATTCAATTTTTTTGTTTAGTTCATTCAACCATTTTCTGAATAGTAATATTTTTTCAAGCTCGTTCTCTCAGAAGTTGTGCCACTTCTTTTGCAGGCAAACTGCACTGTCATGTACCACCCCCCACCGCATACACTGGCAGAAAAAAATCGCAACACCAAAAAATAATTAATGTAGAGTTATCAAATTTCAGAAATACATTTGTCTAGGTAACATATTTAAGTGATTAGCATTGCAAGATCTCAGCTTAATGTAAGCACGAAATAAGCAATTGTGCAAATGTGAAATGCTGATTCATTAATAACTGTTGTAACTGCCAGAATGTTAGATGCAGGCATGCAAATGTACATGCATTGTGTTGTACAGGTACTGAATGTGCGTTTGTGGGATGGATTCCCACATCTGTTGCTCTTGGTCAGGCAATACAAGGACGGTTAATTCTGTTTACAGATGACGCTGTTGTCATCTGATGATGTCCCACAAGTGCTTGATTGGAGTCAGGTATGGTGATCAAGGAGGCCAAGGCAACACGTCGACACGGTATAGAGCATGTTGGGTTATAATAGTGGTATGTGAAACCATTATCCTGTTGGAAAACCCCCCTGGAATACTGTCCAAAAATGGCTGCACAATAGGTCGAATCACCAGGCTGACGTATAAATTTGTAGTCAAGATGTGTGGTACAACCACAAGAGTGCTCCTGCTGTGGTACAAAATTACATCCAAACCATAACTCCAGGTGTAGGTCTCAGACTGTCTAGCATGCAGACAGGTTGGTTGCAGGCATTATCCTAATCAACACATGGCCATTACTGGTGCCGGAGCAGAATCAGCTTTCATCAGAACACATAACAGACCACCTCCATCCTGCCCTCCAAGGAGCTCTTGCTTGACACCACTGAAGTTGGAAATGGCGGTGGTTTGGGGTCAGTGGAATACATGCTACGATGCATCTGGCTCGAAGCTGTTCTTGAAGTAACCGATTTGTAACAGTTTGTTGCATCACTGTGGTGCCAACTGATGCTCAAATTGCTGCTGCAGATGCATTAGGATGTGCCAGAGCCATATGCCAAATAAAATGGTCTTCCCTCTCGGCAGTGCGGCCATATATTCTTGTGACCACGGCTGCCAGCAACCAAACAAAGTGGCTACAATACTGCCAAGTCTTTCTGCAATATTGCAGAGAGAACATTCAGCCTCTCTTATCCCAATTACATGATCTCTTTCTAGCTCAGTGAGGTGTTGATAATGGTATCCTTGCTGTCTTTATGACCTTCTTGACAAATGTCAACTCACCATGTGCAATCTCAAAGGTAACTAATGCTCACGAAAGTTACAGCATGTATTTAAAGTAAACCTGATTTGCATTCTCATAGTGGCACTATTAACACCACTCCTGTCTGATAGGTGCTAAATTTGAATCAATATTATCTTTCAGATTGCTTTTTTCTGTCAGTGTACTTGGCTGCCCCCACATCCAGAAATTTAATTTATTATTTTTGTACTTTTTCATCACCGAATCTGTCCAGCAAACAAGCAGCATACTACTGCATGACTATGAAAGACAGGGCATTGTCTTGCCGATAACTAAGGACACAGCATGTAGCTTCTTTCAACAAAGTCTGACCGATTTCAGTTCATCTAAAAATTAATATTAAACATTGGAACTGGTAATTAATTGGGACTGTACCAATTTCAGCTAGAGACAAAGCAGCAGTCATGTAACTACGTCTTCCACTATTATACCCACCCAATAAAAGTGGCGATAACAAAGATTGTAGACAGAACAATAGTGTCCAGTTTCAATACTTCAAGTAAATATATTGCCATAATTACACTTTAAGAAGCTAGATCAGAAACTCCAATTTGGTGTATTGAAAAATATCTTACTAAGCTCAAAACATAAACAGACAAATAAATAACAAAATCTCTCAAACCAAGGCCTGTGCAGAACATTATTAAAAAGGATAACATGCCTGCCCAAAGGATAAGCAAAACAAGCATTTTTTTTACTTTTGGATATTGTTACAAACTTACCGAATTGCTTGAAATCAATACACTGATGATTTAACTGCACCCGAGAGCTGGAGCAAAGTGCCCAAAATATTGTATAAATAAGTGTTACTATCACAAGGAAACACAACATCAGCACCCAGGCAAGCTGCAGGATGTAGGTGATACTCATGAACTGAAACAGCCACAAAGGATGTAAAAGAACAGATTGCTAATTACAGTGTTGTTGTATTTTGAAGTTACTTCACCAAACTCTACTTGGATTTGTAATGTGATACTTCAAATGGTTGTTAATTTTACTACAATTACTTCTGTTACACGAAAACTGTCAAAAATATTTAATTACTCTCAATGCGAAATCATGTACTCGACATCTAAATAGCTCACTTTTTCAGAAAATAACAGAATGTAAGTGATAAGAATAAAATCTACTCATACAGGTAACTTCTTCTATAGGACAATTAGAGCCTTCACAGAAGCATATAAGAATAAGCATTCAACATAGCTAACTAAAGAAGCTTGTTATATACATGCACTTATAGTGAATTCTCTGTGTCTCAATATTATACAAGCTTCTTTCTATACCAATAGAGAGCTACAGATTCCATACCTACCCTCCACACTATTGAAAGTTTTTGAAACTGCATAGCTACATACAAATTATCATGTAAGAGCAATATTAAAATCTTTAAAAAATTAGAAGTGCAAGCATACCAACAGGCATACTTCAGATGGCTAATTGCAAAAGCTTGTTCTCTAGGCAAACTTGACATGGCAAACTGCAAAACCTTGTTCTCTATATGCACATATAATGAAATCTCTGCCTCCCAACGTTTTACAACTTCCTTTCTATATAATCAACAGAGACCTACAGATTCAATACATACATACCTACCTTCAAACTATTAAAAGTTTTCAAACTGAATAGCATCACACAATATTAAAATAGTAATAGTAATAGTAATAATAATAATAATAACAATAACAATAACTCCGCACTGCCAGTCCCAAGCCTGGGGCCTCATCTCACAAGTGATGAGGAAGGAGGAGGGGGAGGGGGGAGGAGTAACACCTCGTAAAAAAAACCTGCGTCCATCTGGCTCTGGATGGTAGCACCCTGTGACGGCCCCTGCCTAGGGCTACAGATGAAGCCCGGTGAATGGTCTCAAGGGCGGAAGAGGAATCCTAACTCCCAACAGCAGAGAGAGTGGAAGAACAAAATGGAGAAAACCATGAAAAATAATAATTTCGGTCTAGCTATCCGATCTTACCTTGGAATTTATTTCCTACCATGTACATTGTACAATTTCAATTGCAGGCTGGAAAGGCTGCTAGAAAGAAGCACTACCCCAGCTGGTAACTCGAAAGAGGAATCCACTATTGCTTTACGCAACACATCAGGACATAAAGTCCTGGGGAGTCCCAACATCTGCATTAAGGATGAGTTGGAGCAACCTTGGTATTCTTCCAAACTGAAGTTCAAAAGGAAATTCTTTGCAGGCACCTTGAACGTTAACTCATTACTAAAAATTGGTAAACAGAAAGAACTTGAAATTCTCTTAGATAAGCATGAAATACAAATTTTAGCAGTTCAAGAAACAAGATTTTTGGATGAAAATGTTACAGAAACCAAAAACCATAGAATTTTTAAGGGTAAACCAGCAATAAATATCATGAAAGGCATGCCAATACTTGGTACCACTTTCTATGTTCATAAAAATTTAGTAGATAACATTACAGAATTCAAATCCAGTTCAGAAAGACTCTCTCTTCTCACAGTTAAATGCAAAAATAAACAGTATACCTTTGTTAATTTTCAGGCTCCAATTAATGATGACAATAAGAAAAATCCGAGTAAAGCAGAAGCATTCTGGGAACTTCTAGAAGAAGACATATCAAAAATTCCAAAATCAAAATATGTTATACTTATGGGGGATTTTAATGCACAAATAGAGACGGAAAAATCATTTCAAAAATAGTAGGATATTATCCAGCCCATAAAAGAACAAACAAAAATGGCACAAGGCTAAGCAGTCTTTGCAGAACATTTCAGTTAAAGGTAATGTCAACCTTCTTCAAAAAATTACCAAGAAAGGCAAAAACATGGATCTCTCCAAATATGTCGCTAGGGGAGTTCCAGTTAGATCACATGGCGATTTCTAAATGCAATTTTAAAGAAATCATGAATGTAAAAGTAGCAAGAAACAGGGAATTTGATTCTGGTCATTACCTGACTAAAATGAAATAAACTTCCCTCCAATAAAAACAAAGAGAGATAGCAAAAATTAATTAAATATGATACAGACACACTCAACATCACCAAAGAGGTGATAAAAAATTTTCATGAAGAAATTAAAGTAACTAAATCAGGGAAGTGGGAAGAAATATCGAACGAAATCAACAGGGCACCAAAAATTTTATTTGGAACAACAAAAATTAAGTGGAAAGTCTGGTGGAATGAAATCTGTGAAGAAGCAGTTACAGAAAGAACAAAACAGTGGAAGAAATGGAAATGTTCTGGAAAGCCCGAATACCATGATGAATTGTGGAATGCAAAGGAAAGAAACAAAAAGAATAATAAAGAGAGCAAGCCGGTCCCAAGCCCGGGCCCATCTAAAAACAAGAGGATGGGGAAGTGTGGAGGGGGACGAGTAACAACCTCGTAAAAAAACCAGGGTCCGTCCGGCTCCAGATGGTAGCACCCTGTCATAGGGCCCCTGCCTAGGGTTACTAGGTGAAACCCAGCCAACGGTCTCAATGGCGGAAGAGGAACAATTTCCCAACGGCAGAGAGAGCGGAAGAGCTAACTCCAGGGCTTACTACCTTGGTTTTAATTTCGGATTCGGGGCAACCCGATCCCCCAATTTATTATCCAACAATTACTGCAAAGCATGATGGGAACGTCGTCAAAGATAGACACTACTCCAAGAGGTAGACCGAATGGCAAATCCTCCGTTGTTCGTAGAAACAATGCAAAGGGGTCAAAGGATTTTGGAGGACCCCAACCAACATGTATGCAGCCCTCAACACTGAAATTTAAGAAAGCAACTATGTTTGCAACCCTAAATGTAAACTCTCTAATTAAAGTAGGAAAATTGAAATTATTGATTGAAAAGCTGAACCAGAAAGAAATTTTAATATGTGCATTACAAGAAACAAGGTTTTTAGATGAAACTGCTTTAGATTTTGAAAACTATCGTTTATTTAAAGGAAAACCAGGTAAAATCTTAATGAAACAAATGCCATACCTGGGAACAGCATTTCTGGTACATCACTCAATTTTAGATTCAGTTACTAACTTCTACTCGAGTTCTGAGAGACTATCCATTCTTGAGATTAAATGTAAAAACAAAGGATACTCTATAATCAACTGCCATGCACCCATAAACCAGGACAACAAAAATAACCCGGAGAAAGTTGAAGAATTTTGGGAGATACTTGAAATGGAACTGGATAGATGCTCAAAGAAGAACATAAAAATGTTAGTAGGCGATTTTAACGCACAAATAGGAAGGGAGAAAAAATACCATGGAACAGTAGGCCTCTTCCCAGGTCACAAAAGAACTTCAAAAAATGGAGAAAGGCTTATAGAGGTATGTAGGCATTTCAACTTGAAAATAATGACAACACATTTCAAAAAGCTGAGCTGAAAAACTAAAACATGGAGATCACCAAATCCACTTCTCGGAGAATTCCAAATTGACCATGTGGCTATCTCACTTCATTGTCAAGAAGAAATTCAAAACACTAAAGTGCTGAAAAGCCTTGATGTTGATTCAGACCACTATTTGACTACGATTAAATTCAGACCACTCCCATTTCAAAAAGAGAAGAAAACCTTTTACAAAATTCCAAAATGTAACACAGAAACGTTAAAAAATGAAGAAATTAAACAACGGTTTCAAAGAGCATTGCACAAAGATAGCGATGGCATATCCACAATAAATAAGGAAGCGGGATGGGAGGAGATCAAAAACGAAATAGTTGAAATAGCAAAAGAAAATTGTCTCGTGAAAAGAGTAAGAAGACATCCATGGTGGGACAATGAATGTGATGAGAACCTGGAGAAGAGACAGAAATTGTGGCAGAAATGGAACTCCACAAAAGATCCTCAAGATCTTGACAATTTTAAAATCCAGAGAAGAGAAACAGCTAAGCTTTTCCGTAATAAAAAAAGAAGACAATTTCAGGATAACCTAGAACAGATTGAGGAAGACTTTAAAAGAAATAATTCTAGAGATTTCTACAAAACTTTTAGAAAACAGCTAACCAAATACCAATCCCCAAATTTATGTTTTAAAGATGAAGAGAACAAGCTAGGTTTGACAAACAAGACTAATTGTGAAATATTAGCAAAATATTTCGAGAATCTACTAAATTGTGAACCACCCAAAGATAAAATGAGTTTTGAAAACCACCGAAATACTAATACCGAGTCCAGACGCTGAAGAAATAAAACACATAATACACAGTCTAAAAAACAATAAAGCCCCAGGTGAAGACTCCATAGTACCAGAAATCCTAAAAATAATGGATACCAACCTCCCACAAGTTTTGGAACATATGTTTAAGAAGATCTGGGACGAAGAAAGAATTCCTGAAGACTGGCAGTGTGCCCTGATACACCCACTACACAAAAAGGGGGATAAGATGAATGTTAATAATTATAGAGGGATCTCGCTACTACCAGTAGGATACAAAATTCTGTCAAGGAAATTACTTCAAATCGTGGAGCCAGTTCTGGATAAAAAAATAGGTGAATATCAAGCAGGTTTTAGACAAGGTAGATCCTGTGTTGAACAAATATTTAACCTGAAAACACTAATTCGTTACAGAATCTCAAGAGGCCAGAGATTTGCAATAGTATTTGTAGATTTCAAAAAAGCATACGACTCGGTAGATAGAGAAACATTACTGAAAGTATTGGAAGAATTTGGGGTCGATACGAAAACAATTCAAATTATCAAACAGACGCTAACAAACAGTAAGGCCAAAGTTAAATTTATGGGTGAAATTTCAAGGAAGTTCGAAATTAAAACAGGTGTTAGACAAGGTGATGGTTTATCCCCAATCCTCTTCAACTGCGTACTGGAAAAGATATTGAGAATATGGAAAGAAGAACTCAAAGGCACCAAGAATGACATCAGAATTGGAACAAGAAAAGAAAAAATAGAAGTGGACTGTTTAGCTTTTGCAGACGATCTGGAAATAATTACAGAAAACGAAGAAATAGCTCAGAACTACCTGGAGAAACTACAAGAAGTTTCGGCCAGAGCTGGACTGCAGATTTCATTTGAAAAAACCGTGTATATGTCTAATCATAGAAATAACAAGAAAAATCTTATTACTAAATACGGCAATATTAAGAGAGTAGAAAAATTTAAGTATTTAGGTGAAATAATTCAAGTGAATGGTTTAGACAAGAGTGCAAACCAGGCGAGAGCAAGGAAAATGGAATTTGCTTTTCAAAAAACCAAAGACATATATAACAAAAAAAACATTTCGATTCAAGCTAAATTAAGACATTATAAAACTGTCATTAGACCAGAATGCCTGTATGCATCGGAGTGCCTAACTCTTAACAAAAAGGGGGAAATAGAAAACATGGAAAAGAAAGAAAGGAAAATTTTGAGAAAAATATTAGGACCGAGAAAGATTGGAGAAGAGTACAAGCTAAAGAGTAATAAGGAAATATACAAAACTATTGAGAAAGTGAGTGAGGCAATGCGTAAATGCAGACTAACGTTTTATGGTCACCTGTCGAGGATGGATGGAAACAGACTAACAAGAAAAGTGTTTGAACATAGTAACAGGAACGAAAAAACCAACAATAAATGGATACAGATGGTGAAAAAGGATTTGGCCTATTTTAATGTCACCCGTGAGTCAATCAGGGACAGGGAAAAGTTTAGACAAATAGTGAACGAAATTAAGTGTTTTCCAGAAGAAACGAAACTAAAGAATAATAACAGGAAATGGTCGGAAGAGCGGAGGAGGAACCACTCGAAAATGATGAGGAAATATTGGGAAGAGAGAAAAAAAGATCAAAAAGCCGGGCAAGTGAATTGTTGAACGTGGTCCAAAGATGGCCGAAATCGAAAGAAGAAGAAAGAGAGCTAAAAGATCTTTTGAGAAATCACTTCCTGACATACAAAACAACTTTGTAAAACATAACTCCCGGAATTTCTATCAGATGTTTAAAAGTCATCTAAAAGGTTACCAAGCTCCAAGTATTTGCTTCACAGATGAAAATGGTAAAGTAGGCCTAAGCAACAGCAAGAATTGTGAAATGCTACGAAAGTAATTTGAAAAATTATTGAACTGTGAAGAACCAAACTGTAAGCTAGAATTTCCAGATCTCCATGAAAATACAGAAGGCAGATCCACCACCTACAGCTGAGGAAATTAAAAAAAGCAATAAGTACCCTGAAAAACAACAAAGCTGTGGAGAAGACTCTATTACAGCTGAACTTATTAAATGGTCTCAACCGAAAATTGTAACTAACCTTCAGCTCATGTTTGAAGAAATATGGGAAACTGAAATGATAGCAGAAGACTGGAAAGTGGCTCTCATCCATACCCTGCACAAGAAAGGTGATAAGCAAAATGCAAATAACTACAGAGGTATATCTGAGGTATATCTTTGTTGCCAGTGGGTTATAAAATATTTTCAACAATATTAATAAACGAGGTAGAAGCAACACTTGATAGCCATTTGGGAGAATATCAGAGTGGCTTTAGGAAGGGGAGATCTTGCTCATAACAGATTTTCAACCTATGGTCCATAATTAGTCACAGACTTACAAACTCCAAAGATATAGTTGTAACATTTCTAGGTTTTAAAAAGGCATTTGACTGTTGGTAGGGAAACACTGGATAAAGTGATCAGAGAATTTGGCATCAAATCTAAATTAGCAAACCTTATTCGTGAAATGCTCACGGACACCAAATCAAAAGTAAAGTTTCGGGATGAAATATCAATGACATTCAACATAAAAACAGGTGTAAGGCAAGGTGATGGCCTGTCTCCACTCTTCTTTAACTGCATACTAAAGAAAACAGTAAGAGAATGGAAACAAAAACTAAAAGAACAGAAGGTACCTCCAATGAGACAGAGAACTAAAAACAGTTGTTGTTGTCGTCGTCTTCAGTCCTGAGACTGGTTTGATGCAGCTCTCCATGCTACTCTATCCTGTGCAAGCTTCTTCATCTCCCAGTACTTACTGCAACCTACATCCTTCTGAATCTGCTTAGTGTATTCATCTCTTGGCCTCCTCCTACAATTTTTACCCTCCACACTTCCATCCATCATTAAATTGGTGATCCCTTGATGCCGCAGAACGTGTCCTACTAACCGATCCCTTCTTCTAGTGAAGTTGTGCCACGAACTCCTCTCCTCCCCAATTCTATTCAATACCTCCTCATTAGTTATGTGATCTACCCATCTAATCTTCAGCAGTCTTCTGTAGCACCACATTTCGAATGCTTCTATTCTCTTCTTGTCCAAACTATTTATCGTCCATGTTTCACTTCCATACATGGCTACACTCCCTAAAAATACTTTCAGAAACGACTTCCTAACTCTTAAATCTATACTCGATGTTAACAAATTTCTCTTCTTCAGAAACGCTTTCCTTGCCATTGCCAGTCTACATTTTATATCCTCTCTACTTCAAGCATCACCCGACTTAATTCGACTACATTCCATTATCCTTGTTTTGCTTTTGTTGATGTTCATCTTATATCCTCCTTTCAAGACACTGTCCATTCCGTTCAACTGCTCTTCCAAGTCCTTTGCTGTCTCTGACAGAATTACAATGTCATCGGCGAAACTAAAAACAGAGGTATTGTAATTCAATGTTTAGCATTTGCGTATGATTTTGCCTTCTTTCTAAAAACTTAACAAATGCTAGAATACAAATCAACCTCTTAGAAGAAATAGCCAACAAAGCAGGTTTAAGAATATCTCCAGAGAAAAGAAAATTTATGACAAATATAAAAAATACTCCGGAACCCCTAGGCAACAGATATTGGCCAGATAAAGAGGGTAAATAAATTTAAATATTTGGGAGAAATTATCCAAGAAAATGGATTAGAAAAATTCGCTGTAGAAGAAAGAGTACATAAAATGCAGAGAGCTAATGGAATAACCAGGAACGTCTACAACAAAAGGTGTCTGTCTAAAAATTTGAAGATACAGAACTACAACACAGTAGTAACACCAGAATGTCTTTATGCAAGTGAATATTTAGTACTGAACTACAAATTACACAAACTTGAAGCACTAGAAAGAAAAAAATCATTCGAAAAATACTTGGACCATCAAAAAAACAGAGGTATGGAAAATAAGAAGCAATGAAGAAGTTTATCGCAACATAGAAAACATAAATGAAACACTACTAAAGAGGCACCGTGCTGTTTTTTGGACACTTATACAGAATGAACAGCAGCAGGTTAACCAAACAGATTTTTAAATATCTTTGGGACATGAAGTCAACAATAGCCTGGATTCAAGAAGTTAGGAAAGATTTGGAAAGAAACAACGTAAGTGAAAAAGATGCAACAGAAAGAGAGATTTTCAAGAGGAAAATGTTAAAAATGCAAGGATTCCAAGGCAGGAGGGAGAAGAAGATAGGGTCAAAATGGTCCGAGATGAGAAAAAAATAAATAAATAAATACATAGTGAAAAGATGAAAGAATACTGGAGCAAAAAGAAAGAATAACAAACAAGGAAGCATTGAAATTGGTGCATGGTCCTTAGATGACCCAAACTAAGAAAGAATAATAATAATAATAAGCAGAAGAATACCAAAAGGCATATTTCACGACAGTGGAAGGAGGGAAGAAAGGAAGGAAGATTAGAGTTTAATATCCCATCGACAGTGGGTCATTAAAGACAGTGCCTAATCTCTGATTACTAAAGGATGGGGAAGGGAATCATTTGTATCCTTTTCAAAGGTACCGACCCAGTATCTGCCTAGAGCAACTTAGGGAACCACGAAAAATCTAAATCTGGATGGCTGGAACGGATCTGAACCTTTGTCCTCCCAAAAGCAAGTCCAATGTGCCACCTCGCTCGGTCACACTATAGTAATGTCATTGCAGTTTATGTCCAGTGTCCTATAATTACTCATATTAATGGACAGCAAGTCTCTCACAGACTTGCTTTCTCTGTACATGTCTATTCTCATGTTTCTTTAAAAACAAAAATTGAAAGCAAGAAGTGTGTCTTTTCCTTACACTAGTGAGTATCAGAGTTACACTTTTTTGTGTTAGAACTGTTTCTTTTGATGACAAAGACAAGAAACTGACAAACATACTCACCACTGCACAAGAGATTCGGCCCCCAACACGTGCTCCCCAGGCACGATAAACTTTGTGTCTCGTCGTCCCAGTTGCCAAACAGCCAACGAACAAAATCATAAGCCCAAGGGCACCCATGCTGGCTCCAATTATGACAAAAACCATCTGCACTGCTTCTAACCTATGCACAAAAATAATATTTAAGAACATACATACTGCGCACATTAAGGAGTTACTCGATATTTTAAAAAAAATGTTTGCACAGCAAAAACAAACATAAAAAATTGTAGCAGTAACTTCTTCACATTCATATGAAATGAAAGCAAAAAGAGCTGCGAAATTTGATTTAAAAATGGTACATTTAATACTTGCACATTTTAAGGTGCCAGTTATCAGTTTGATAGACACAGGTATTATCAAAAATTAAGTTTCTTACCAGCCAAGACGAAGATGGAAGACTTCATTGAACATCAAGATGCTGAGTGTCGCACCACGATACATGGTTCCACAAAATACACCCACTCCCACAATGCACATAATTGTAGCAATGAGGGTGGCATATGGGATGCGCGTCATGCAATCACGGCACTTGTCACCTGTACCACAAATTTTTTGAAGAGAAGATAACCCTTGGTCATGTAGAAACACTAACTGTTGTCATGTTTAACTATTTTGCTCTTATTTCAATTAAAATTAAGACAATTTTCACTCTGACAAAAAATTAAAATAGGAACAATCTATAAACAATTCTGACATCTAGAAATAACTAAAACGAATTAAAATAATTTAAGAGTAAAGGAGACTACTAAAACACACACACACACACACACACACACACACACACCTACATCGTGCTGACTAAACAAGCACAATGCAGCTGCAGAGGTGTGCAGAAGTCCATACGGGAATATCTACATGTACTCTGGCTCATTAAAGGATTCATCAAAAAGCTAGTAAAGTTTTCATTCTTTTTTTCCTGCCTGTCAATGAATAAATGCTTTTAGTATTCAGTGAGTGGTTTCCTTTAATTGTAAACTATTTACATTCTGACAGAACTTTCCTAACTAAATTTAAAACAAAGACTACTTTCTTTCCTCCTACTATGAAGATACATGAATGTTGTTCTAATATGAAAATAAATGAATGTTATTGGTTATTCCACTTAGTCACAGTTTTAAATGAGAATCGAATCTGAAATTTGTTATTGTATTTCAAGAACGCACTGTGTGACATACCTGATATGAACAATGGTCACAAGGGAGTGAGCTACACTAAAACATATCTTTTGGAATTAAAAGGGTAGCCACTAAGAACAAAAGGTGGTAGGAAAAAGGGTGTAGCAAAGTATGAGAAACTACAGAAAATGGCTATTCACAAAGAAAGAAAGATCTGGGGGTATCCAATATGTATAGCAGAAACGCATTCCAGAGGAAAGTTGAACAAGGGCTAATGTAACATGTAAGAAAGATAAATTGGAGAAAAGTTCTGGTTAGAAATGGAGTGAGCAAGGTAGTGTCATGTTCCATCATCTTCCGGGCGTGCACTCGGGACAGCGACAATTCTTCTTGCGATATTTCGGCTAGAAACCTCCCAGCTATCTTCAAGGCGAGTCAGAGACTGAGTTCATAGCGTTTGCGCGTGCCTATTTATACGGAGAGTCACGTGATACAAAGCTGCTGAGGATTTATAGGATATTTCTAGCTGAAATATCGCAAGAAGAATTGTCGCTGTCCTGAGTGCATGCCCGAAAGATGACGGAACATTATGTCTGCCGGGAAAACTTCAAGAATCACAAGGTAGTGTCATATTCTATGAATCATTTGCACAATAAGTTGTAATTATGTGGAATGGCTCATTTTACATTCACATCACAAATTATTTTGACAATATAGCTACATGCTGATCATTTACAAGTTTCTTAAAAAAAGTCAGATGAGAGTAATTCCTACCCACCAACTTTTACACATTACAGTAATTAAAACTCTCTTACAGGATAGGAGTTGTCGAGAAGAAACCTTTTCAGTTTGTTTCCAAATTTTTCTTTTCTGTCTGTCAGACGTATTACATCACTGGATTAGAGATCAAAAATTTTGGCTGTAGCATTGTGCACCCCTTTTTCCAATTAAGACATTTGATGTATCAGTCTAATACCAACTTGTCTGGATCCGGCAACCATGCAACCCTGGTTTTTATTTATCAGATTTTTGAATCACTAATAGCTGGAAGGTGGTGGTATATACCAATGTATCTTAATGCAATCTACAGTTTATGGTTTCTAACTTCAACTGATCACTAGAAAACTAGTGACAAACATTTATGAACAATAGTCGAGATTTGTTAATTGCAGTATTTGTTAACTGTAGCATTTTTAAAAGTACAAAAGTGATTTTAGATGTACAGGATTTTTTGTATTCATGGGTCACAAAAGTTGGAGTGACGGGTATATATGCCTAGTATCTGCCTGCATTCATAAATGGAAATTGACAATGAAACTACTTAGGGAATCACTGCAGCTTGATTTGAAACATCTGAACAGAAGATTTCAGTAGCGTGCAGCATTTGTGAGATAGTGAACAAATTTCAATTTAACACTACAGGAACACTTTCAGGCTGCTGCAGGATGTCTAAAGCTGCAAGCCAAACAAGTTTTCAATACATGCAAAGCATCACAACATGAAAGAAAGATGCCAGTTTGATCATGCATTTTAAAGCACCGCTTGCAGCATGAGGAGGTATGTTAGCCCTCTATCAAATCTTGCTGGCAGTGAACTGCCCAGCTAGATGTTGTTGGATGTGGTTTCTAGATGGTTTTCCACATCCACTAATACGCAAGTATTTAGAAAATTTCTGCTCATTTCCAAAGGAATAACACTACATGCATACACCTGGGGTATACATATTCCGTCCCATGGGGTAACGTGGTGGTGACAGGAAGGGCACCCAGCCACCCCTTAAATTAGCCATGCCTAATCTGTTAATAACTATGCATGTCCTGTGCCAAAGTGGCATAAAGGCACAAGACAATGAAGAAGACAACCAAGTGAAAGAAAGTATAGTTCAAAATTAACATAAAAGAAAAATCATGTAAATGATCAGCAAGCTGCTATATGTCACTGTAAACATTTGACAAACTTCAAACTACAGAAGACTGCAGTTATGATTCATGGGACCTACACCTTAAATTCCTGTAAACTGATCGTGTTCTACTTGTGAGAGTAAGATACTACAAGAATGCCTAACCAGTAAAGGAAACAGTGAGGATTCAAGTTGGGATATCAAGTAAACATTAAAAGAAGAACAACGAAGTCAACAAAGCAGACAACAGAACAATGTGCAAAAATGCAAAAATAAGTCAACAATTCTGTTAGCCAGGAGGTACAGCACTGCATCTACATGGTGAAGCCACGTGAAAATCGCGGTGTTCTCTCTCTCTCTCTCTCTCTCTCTCTCTCTCTCTCTGTCAAGCGGGCAAGAACTCACCAAATATGACCTAATAGGTGTATTTGTCCCCTTTCATGTTGCTGAGGAAAATGGCAGTTAACTACATCGCAGTGCAGCATGAGGCATACAGAACAGCATTGAGCCTGCTCACACAGCAAATTTCTTGGCTATGAACATCTGTGTACCTTTGAAAGCCATGTGTTTGGCTGTGTAGTTAGGCAAGATATTTCAGTTCATCTTTGGCAATTTCCACCAAACTTTGTGGCACACCATAGCCATGTGGACACCATACAGATTGGGCACACATTTGCGTTGCTCGCGTACTTTCAGATTTCTGCATTATTCCAAAAATCTATTCCATAATTACAATTATGGACATGTATAGCACTCTGCTGTGACTGTTGTACCAACGCGGGCATTAAATGTTATAATAGCAAGTTATTTTGTGAATCTTATTCCATTTGTTGCAAGTAGTCGTCACTGACTGTGATGGTAAGTGACAAAATCTACATAAGCAAGCGAGTGACCATTTACAGACTATACACTTTCTTCAAACACAAAGCACTTGTATGCTTGTACAATTGTTGCTAGGAACCAGCAACAATGCAGTCTTCATTGATATCCTGACCTATGTGAACCGCTACCATCATGAATCTGACTACAGTAACCCAGATGGTCCACCCTTTCAGTCAAGAGTTTGAGTACGAGCCATAAGAAACATGAGATGCTGGAAATATATATGTCCAACCACGCAGAGCGCTGCCTGCCTGGGTAAGCCCCACAGAACTAGGATACAACAAGTGCCACAGAGGTTGCTGCCCTCTTAAGTATGCACTCTACTGTTAACCCCACAATGGTCACATGTTCTGAGATTAGAGGATAGGTAGCACTAACCAAAGCTCAGGAACAATGGGAGTCCCATGTCTGTAACCAGTTGTTACTGGCTGGGCCCTCGAGGGGAGGGTTGAAGGTTTGACTTGCACCATCAAATGGAAGAAGTGTTGCATATTTGTCCATAAAAAGCTTAATCTCTCCACAACTTTCAAGGTGAACTGTAGCAAAACAGGCTCCAACAGTGTGGTTGCAATCAAATCATCATATCTGAGTATTCTATCCATCAAGGTTAAAGGAGTGTTCTCTTCAAATCATTACGTTTATGAGTATGTTCTACAAGATTCTTCATTTATTATGAAAGTAGACTTACAATGCTTCACTGTTGCCATTTCACCACAACAACTGCTACCACCACCAGAAAATTTTCACTAGGGCTACTAGTTTTTGTCACTGTACAAACTTTATGAGCTTTAATGGGTCGAATGATATAAAACATTCAATGAACTGTTAAATGTAATAATTAAAAGATTATCCTCTTGCGTGTACAACTACTTCCAATTTCGTTCCACTGCTGTTACTACAATAATGTGAAATTTTAGGTACACCTGCTCTTTTTGTTTAATATCCATGTCTTGACACAATACATATAACAAACCTACAGTTTTACAAATTATAACATTAAAGAAGTGTCCCAGTTAATAAAATTACCAAACAACACACTAATTAAACAAGATAATTTCTAAGTTGGATGTGCAAGTTAGTCACAATAAATAATTTCCATGTGTATCAAATAGATAATTAACAAATATTTACGTTTATTTAAAACAAAGTTGAGCAACAGGTATCCTGCCCTGAAATCTTGATGTGGTGACAAACTGGTTGTAAGTTGGCAAAGCCACTAAATGTTAACACAAAATAAAGGCTGAGGGAACAGACTGGTCTGTAACATGTCCTGATGGTTTTGTTTATGCCACATTTAACAAATTTTTTATTATAAAAATTAAAATTGCACGTAGTGTCAGAAAAACACTACTGCACAATACACAAATCTCCGAGAAGTATTATGATGCATATTTGGTCGGCCTACACATATCAAGCATCAACTGCGAAAAATGCAAAGGGAGAAGCTATAGGTAACACATACAAACTCACGAAAAAATTACATATCAAGGAAATTACTGCAACAGTTTCAACAAAAAATTTCTAGTACTTAGGGTGGTGTTCTGAGACATTATTGTGTGACCAAAAAATAAACACCCATTAGAAATGATGGAGATCAGTTAATACACATATGGCACATTTCACTGTTGCATACTGAAAGGAGGATGATATGTCTTTCCAAGACCTCTGCTACTAACTGTGCAGCTGTCTACTATACACTAGTGAACACCACTTGATATTTGTAATAAACTGATAGTGACCATAAAACAATTACTTGCTAGAAATGATGTTTCTAAAAAATTATTCTTTGCAAGTAACACAATAATAAAATTATATTCTGAATCTTAATTATTTGTAAAACCATTTTTTATTGTGATTCTGCCATCTCTGAGTATCATTCTTTTTACTAAACAACCAAAATGTCTGCCTTTTTTATTAATGTTGTCATTTATTATTTTGGCAATATTTTATTTAAAATTTGAAACATCTGGCTTTGTCATATCTCTGACTTAATAATTATGTAGCTACTCAGTAACATATTATCAACCAATTTTTGAAGAAAGCTTTACAAATTCCACTACTTGATGGAGAAAGACATCCACGATAGAGGTAAGCGACTACTCAGATTTGGCACAACTCTAAAATATAGAATGATTTTGATTGCACAATTCTTTACTAAGCTTTTCAACCGAAAGTGAGTGTACAGACCAAATGTAATACAGATGTCTCTCATGTAGATATATCTGACATTGTCTTTATCTATTCGGAGAGAACCAGTGCCAAAGTGGTTCTCTAGGAATAAACAATGGCACTATCAAATATGCCAACATGAGATGAGATATGTACTATAATCAGTCTGTGTGTTCAATTTTGGGGTCGACAGAAGCGTCCGATCCCACGTGTCGGCTTTGACCCGTGACGTAAGGGTGTTTTCGTGTGTGACGTCATGACGGCGCGGAGTTTGGTTTGAGTGTGGCTGTCTCCAGTTCTGTTTTATCTTATTTTATTTACTTTTCTGATCTGTTCGTTCTATCTTGCGAGATTTTTTTTTTTAAATTTAAAAACACTTATTAATTATTTTATTTATCTGTTTCCTCCAATTTCTGTTTTAGTTTATTATATTTATCTTTCTGATCTGTTCGTTCTATCCCGTGAGATTTTTTCTTTTTAAAAAGACAAAAAACACTAATCAGCCACTGAAGCATCTTTATCTTCTATGGGTTGCAGGGGTTACGACCCCTGGGGAGGTGGGTGGGTATTCATGCATGGCTGTCTTCACTAACACATTGTAGCTACGCAAGGCGTCTAAATTTGTTTATATTTAGTTTGCCCCCCACCCAAAACACCCCATTTCCCGCGCTTGTCCCGGTAGTGTCATTAGGCTTCTTGTGGAAAGTGTGTGTGTTTGTTTTTGTTTCTACCATATTTGTGACGCCATGGGTCAAAGCAGACGGGTGGGATCAGACGCTTCCGTATTTCCCAATTTTGTGAGCTTTGTATAAAAGTTTGATTTTATCTACAGTATGGTGATGAAATTTTGAAATGCATAACACTTAATAAAAATTTTTGCAGTCAAGGCCTTTCTATATTTCAAAGCTGTACCCTTAGAAATCTCAGCAATGTATTAGTCTTTGGCAATTATTGTTGGAAACAGAGTGTTGCAATGAATCCTGTGAAGTATTTGCTATAAATCAATTAGTGTTACCTTAGTCCTTTTTTGCTTCAGTTTTATTTTATACCTGGGAACACCAGAATTAGAAATAGCTGCTTGTTTTGGTGTGTGTGTGTGTGTGTGTGTGTGTGTGTGTGTAGGGAGATGGTATAGGAAGGATGATGAATCAAATACTGTCTCCCATGACTGGGATGTAATTTAGCTTTGCAGTGACCACTAATGTGGAAATCGACACAGGATAGGTGAGATTCAATGGTGACAATGTATGTTTCAAGCAGTATAGGCAGTGGTCACTTTTTGTGCTATCATGTGCACGGTTTACTGTGAGTAACATGAATAAGAGAAAACCACTACCACAAGAACAGTCAGATGAACATCAGCCCAATGCAATAACTCGTGAGAAGCTGTAGCATTCAGGACTATCTTCTTGGTACGGGTTGCAGAAGCCATCACTTCACACATACGTCTCTCGATACTCAACATCACACACATATTAGTAAAAGCACAGGAAAAACCACACTGAACATGTGAAGTATTGGACTGACAAGTTGTTGTACACACTGGTGCTCGTCAAAGTTTAGGCACGAGTATACTGACAACTGCACAAGGTGGTATATCTTGTTTGTCAACAGAGCATTGTTCAGGCAGGTAGTCCAACTTATCTGACATGGACATGTTTATGCAGATGGAACAGGGTCCTTGATATGTCTGCCATTATCTGTCACTAGTGTATGAACAGGTATGTACAGCCCAATTTTATGCAGCTGTTTGTTCATCTAAAGCACACTGCAGCTGTACCTTGAGCAAGAAGCGTCACCCCAGCAGTCCCACATTGTCTCACGAAGGTTTGAAAAACACTTTGTTGTCAAAAGAGAGCTCATGTAGCCCTCTAATTCTCTTAACATCAATTCTGTTGAGCACTGGCCAAATTAGAGCAAATCACCATGCGTTACAGGCAACTGTGTATCAAGCATGGACTAGGATCGTTCCTCAATGTTTCTGGTGTTTAATAGTCCACGGCAAGACATGTCACCACCAACATCAGGACAAAAGGTGATGTTAGATGTTTTTAGAAAGGGTTGTTAAAGACAATTGATCAAAAGTGCAGAATGAAAAGTACATATAACAAAGCACCTACTCCTGAATTCTCACAATTAGGCCTACTTCTACAATTTGATCCACCATTACATATCATTGCATCAACCAAGAAAGCAAGACAAGTACTGCTGATCTTCCACAACAGTGTAAGAAGTTAATGTAAAATATTATGAAAATGATAGTTGCTACTCACCAATAGCAGAGATGCTGATTCGCAGATAGGCACAACAAAAAGCTTTTGGCCAACAAGGCCTTTGTCAAAAATTGACGACGCACGCGCACACACACACACACACACGCACGCGCCCACACACACACACACACACACACACACACACACACACACACATGACCACAGCCTCTGGCTTATTTTGTGACAGTCTTCTTCTTGTGCCTATCTGTGACTAAGCATCTCCGCTATATGGTGAGTAGCAACTATCCTTCTCATAATAATGTAATAAGCTAACTTCTCATGAACTCGAGAGAAGATTCTTTCTTTACAGTAGACTATCTGTCACGAAGAAATATGCAATACTCCACAACAATGCTTGCTACAAACACGAGTATACTAATATTTCAACATACTTATACTTTTCATCCGACCTTTCAGTTTCAAACAACATAACATAGGCACTTTACCAATGTGCTTACCCTGTTTCATTACATGCCACTTGTATTCAACTTATATACATCACACAGTTATCATAAACACTTAATAATGTTTAATTTTGTACAGGGAGCATTTAATTTGCCATTAACTGTCACTTGAATCGTGGCGAAACCCTCTGAAGACTAAAAGCCGGATGTAGTCCACCCAATTTCCAAACGTCTATGCAAATACCAGTGGATCATCATCCAAAATATATGAATAGATAGTGTCAATGTACTTTACGACCAAATAAAAAACTTTAATGATGGGATGAGATGTGATGTGTACTCCATATATGCAAGAATTTGAATTGGACAATTTGTGAATCAATAGTGTTCGTGCCAAATGCGCAATTCAGGCTCAATGAAAGTGAAAAACTGCAATCTATTCCTCAAAGACAATCTTTCCTGCTTCAGCGCCAAGTGTATTAACCACACATAATTAACTGGAGAACATACTGAAAATAAAGATGCAACAATAACCTACTTACTAGCTGTTTTGTATCCACCCACTGATACGTCATCATGCAAGAAATGTTCTGAAAATCTTCCTACACTATCGTGTGAGTATGCCGACGGTCTTCGTAGGGGCATAAACTGAGCTTGGGTTTCTTCACGCTGTGCATTGGTTTTTCTTCTAGGACCCATTTTCAGCCAGTATTAAACACTTATCACTCAGTTAGACATAGGGCTGAACTGCTCCACCACCCATTAAGAGAATCGATTGATAAGATTAGATAAAACACACATAACACACAATCTAAACATTCAAGGAAAAATCACACTCACCCATTTTTCCCCACAACTGCAGTTCCCAGTACCGTATATTATTTAGTTTTGCAGGATGTTTACTAAACAGAACGACGGTGCATATGTTCCAAATTAAAGCAGGTTGCACCCCGATAGTACTTCAGGCATCAAGCACTATGCTACGCCCAAAATTCCAAAGGTGCGCCATTTTTAACTTACAGCACTTATACAACGAAACAACTATTTGACAAATACATTGTATAAATATACGTTCGCCCTGAGACAGCAATTTGTCTTCGCGTCTTGTAATCCACAACGACAACAGGTGTGCGTGACACATGAACTCTGTTTTATTGTCGTTCGAAAAAGTTGGGTAAAAAAAGAAGCTCAACTCAGCGGGAGTTACAAAAGTAATGCAACACTTGAATCATACTAGACTAGACTAGACTAGACACTATAACTTAGGATGCTGGTCCCTCTATTTTTACGTATGACATGAAGTCCCTCAGTAACTCTGATTAGTATGAGGATATGAAAATACTCAATTTTTAAGACAATACATTATGTATGAGACACTGCACAGAAATCGATTATGTTATCGAAGCGACAATACGTTGGTCAACACGCGACAAAATGTTTGCGCAAAAGTTTGCTCATAAGTTGGAGCGTGTGAAGTGGAGACAGTGTCCGCATATCTGGCGCGCGAAATGTGTTTGAGTTAGTAGTTTCTTCAGTCTAGTGTGTCTCTACTTCGCCCACACAGTGAATTCTGAATTGTCCGATACGCATCACCATTTTTAGGGTGTTCACTGCTGAATTTATTGAAATGCGTAAGAGTCATACATATTTTTGAGAAATTAAGACCAAGGAATACAACTCTAGAGATGAGAAGGAAGCTGCTTGTACTGTAATTCTTTAATAGAGAAACGATTATATCTGATTACATTTTATCTTAATGTGAGAAAGCAAACTGCACATTTTTAACAAAAACAAATCAGATACTCTAGGTACCAAATGAGGTGTCCCACAAGATTCCAGGTATTTGCTTTTCACAATTCGTGTAAACGATTTGCTCAGTATGGTGCTATGCAAATACATACTATACGCAGATGCCATTACTTTTGTTAGAGTGGTAGGGCATCAGACACACTGAAACTTAGAAGTGCAGAACAACTCAGGGTATCAAGTACATGGTTTAGAGTAAACGAATTACAAATTAACCACTCTAAAAATGAAAATATTATTTTCATCCTATTTAACCATATTAAATGTAGTGCCTCAGTTGCGCTTTTTGGCGTTCATCTTGATCCAGAAATAAACTCACATTAGCTGTGTATGCACAAAGTTAGCACAAATCCACTATTTGCTACGTAAACTTAGGGCTTGTGTGACTGACAGCTACTGCTGAACTTCTTTACACCTTTTTTCACAGTGCTGTTATGAGACAATTCCTCTGGAGCGAAAAGAATTCTTATTTGATAGAAAAAAACTTTAGTTGCATTCTTGGAGTAATATAAACACGTATCATGTAGGGAATACATTAAAGAGTTCTAAATACTGACAAATGTACGCCTATATAAGCTCAGCAGCTTGGTGCATACCAAGAAAAACCAAAACAACCACGAACAGCCTGGGACTACACGTAAATATGACTCATGTCAAAGGCATCCCAATCACTAAGCTTAAAAACTCAAAATAGCTGCACACTCAAAGGGATACAGTTATTTATGAGGGTCACTCCAAAAGAAATGCACACTATTATTGTAAAAATCCTCTTTTATTCTACATGTTTGTAAGTTTTACGATGTGTAGATACATCCTTTAGAAACTATATTTTCATTTCTCCACATAATTTTCATCCCTCTCAACTGCCTTACGACATCTTGGAACCAGCGCCTGTCTACCTGCATGGTAAAATTCTGGACCAACCTGTTGGAGCCACTGTTTGGCAGCGTGCACAAGGGAGTCATCATCTTCAAACCTTGTTCCACGAAGAGAGTCTTCCAGTTTCCCAAAGAAATGATAGTCACATGGAGCCAGGTCAGGACTGTAAGGCGGGTGTTTCAGAGTTTTCCATCAGAGTTTTGTGATCGCTTCCATGGTTTTTTGACTGGCATGTGGCCGTGTATTGTCGTGCAACAGCAAAACATACTGCTTTTGCCGATGTGATCGAACACGACTCAGTCGAGCTTAAAGTTTCTTCAGTGTTGTCACATATGCATCAGAATTTATGGTGGTTCCACTTGGTATGATGTGCACAAGCAAGAGGCCTTCGGAACAGAAAAACACCGTAGCCATAATTTTCCAGCAGAAGGTGTGGTTTTGAATTTTTTTCTTGGGTGAATTTGCATGATGTGACTCCATTGATTGCCTCTTCGTCTCTGGTGAAAAATGATGGAGCCATGTTTCATCACCTGTCACAATTCTTCCAAGAAATTCATCTATACCATTCTCGTACTGTTCCAAAAGTTCGCTGCATACCGTTTTTCTTGTTTCTTTGTGAGCTACTGTCAACATATTGGGAACCCACCTGGCATAAACCTTTTTTAGCGCCAACACTTTCAGTATTCTGCAAACACTTCCTTCCCCTATCCCAAAGTAGCGTGTCAATTCGTTCACTGTGATGCGTCTGTCAGCAGTCACCAATTCGTTAACTCTCTGCACGTTGTCCGGAGTGTGTGCAGTACGAGGCCTGCCGCTGCGAGGACAATCCTCAATATTGCCGTACCCACTTTCATCACGACCTGCTTGCCCACCGCCTATCTGTACTGCGATCGACAGCAGCATCCCAATACACCTTTTTCAACCTCTTGTGGAAGTTTCCCACTGTCTCGTTTTCACAGCACAGGAATTCTATGACAGCACGTTGCTTCTGACGAACGTCAAGTGTAGCAGCCATCTTGAAGACATGCTGTCACTGCGCCATTCATGGGAATAGGTTGAACTAAGTTTGAAAACAAACGGGAAGGATGTATCTACACACTGTAAAACTCTCACACATGCAGAATGAAAACTGTATTTTTACAAAAATAGTGTGCATTTCTTTTGGAGTGACCCTCATAATATGTTACCATCTACAGCACACAGTGTATCACTGCTTGTTTTCAGAAATATTACAAAAAGGATACTTGAACAAAATGAATTTAAAATACGTAATAAAATGATCTAATCTATTAAATGGCTGTATGATGTGACCAGTATATTATCTGAGCTTTTCTTAAAACTATTTTTTTTTTTGCTTCAGACTATTGTGATTTATTTTCGTAATGCATGTAAACTTAATGATTACCAAGTATCAAGCACATCTCATTCAGTTGCTTGAAATGTTTTCCTCAGCATGTGCATTGTGTCACACATACTGTTTCTCCTGTTTTTTTATTCAGCTGCACGATTTTATATTTAATGGCTTTTGCATATGTCTAGTATAAACCATATATATCCTTTTAAAATGTTCCAAATGAACGACTAATTATGCAGCTAAACAATATATGTAAAATGACAATGTCAACTGCACATCAAGTGTTTGAAGATGGGTCAATAACTCAGAAAAGAAGAATATTTGGCACTATGGCAAACACAGAAACTTAACCACTATGTTCAGTATTTCTTACTTTGCAGTTAGATAGCTCTCTCATTGAATTCATTTGCACAAGAGACTGCTAGTATATTTTTATTCAGTGCAGTCATATGTCATAATCTTTCATGGCAGTGTAACTACATGACAAAAATAATTTCTTCCACAGAAGAGTGCTGTCAGAATATTGTGTTAAGTCGATAAAGCAATATCTTACAGCAGGGTGGTCAGGGGCTCGTAATTCTTACTCCTGTCAATCAATCTGTCACCCACTAATGGAATATGTGGTTCATAACAAGAGTGAATTAAAGATAAACTGTAGAGTTCACTACTACAATATAGAATCAAAACTTCCCATATAGACTAAAAATCACAACACATAGTTCAGAATGGAGTGTTGTATTCCGCAGTAAAAATTTATAACAAGTTGCTACTACACAGGGAACTGAGTATCCCCAGATACTCAGTTCCAAAGTAAAAGAAACCTCATTGGCCACTCCTGTGAAGTATTAAAATATATGGAGTGCAAAACATGTCTAAAAATATAAACATTTTATTTGCAATTGATCACAGTTTGTGTATTACATGCTTGAGGTATTTCAGTCGACTTCATGAAATCCTTCTCTAGGAAAGTGTACACAGTTTCACATTTGTCTGGAATTATTTCATTGAATGCTTGTTTGGATACTAGTTTCGAAAATTATAAAATTTTGTATCTTCTTCCAGTCGCCAGAAGTTGCAATGTCGCTATCAGCTGGTCATGTGGCGAAATTACTCTCCTCATACACATATTTCACTGTTTCATATGAGCAGTCATGACCGCCAATAGGTATTTATGTGATTCCATGTCTATCCAGAAATAATTTCGCCAGTCATCCAGTTAGTGTCCTGAAAGTCAGGTTTCGACAAGCACAAATTTCTTACACACGTATCCCCCCACCATCACTCATGCAAGTCATCTTAAATATGGAAACATCCTACTTGTACATTCTCATACCAACTTACATGTATAACTCCACTAGTTGTCTGGTCTGTCGTAGAACTCAAGAAGCAAATTGATATTCGAAAACTGCCATTGCTTGGAGCCACTATTTTGAACATTTATATTGTTATTTCGACATATGACACATTGTTAGCATTTTTAAGTACAGTTGCAAACACACACCAAAGTATAATTATCTGCATTAAGAGTTAGTGTCCTGAAAGCCATGTTTCAATAGTTCGTGAATTTCTTAAATGTGCATCCTCCCACCACCACTCAAATAAGCCAGTTTACATGCGGAAACACTCTACTTGCACATCGTCATGCCAAGTTATGCATAAAGGTCTGGTTCCCACAGGCACGAATTTCTTACATGTTCATACTCCCACCACCACTCGTGTAAGTCAACTTATGTGTAGAAAAAACCAACTTGTACACTGTCATGTCAACTTACGCGTAAATTACGAAAGTTGAAAGGTGTTCTACTTTCTTGCACGATGTTACTTCCCCCACCATTGTCTATGACAACTGCCAATAGGTTCATCTGCTTCATTCTACTCCAGTCTCGAATCATGTGTTTGTTAACGTGAAAAGTTAGTGTCATGCCAGAATAATAAGCTCGGTCTTCAACTAAGTAAATAAATACTTTCTAATGTGCCAAATAGCTCTTAAACAGTGCGACAAGGACAACTTTTTATAATCACTCATTTGTAATAGAGTAACATCATCTGAAGTAACGAAATGGGTTAAAAAGTATTGTAACTGAGAGTGTGACCAAATTGAGGTATATATTATTGCAGAACGGTTGATACTGTGAAAGAATTTTTTATTTCAGTATAACGATGATAATTTTTCACTTATCATTGCATGTAAATAACACAGTGAAATTGGAAATTTATTTGTGATTTCAGAGACTGAAAACTACTCTTGACCCTCATTAAAATCCTATGCAAATATAATAGTGTTCATATTGGCGTTATCACGGAGTAATGCCTGTTCTGCCAGTAGTATAAATTTTGGTTGCTAAATTAAGTACTGCACTGATAATGCAAATGTATGTTTACAATACCAGTGACCTATCAGAACCTTCAATAACCCTGAAAATAAAAACAAAGCTGAACTATTCAGACAAAAACTTTGTATTCCTATGTACCTTCAGTGTATAGTAGATAACATCAAAATTTAAAAACAGTACTCATCAGAATACGATACCTATATTGCAGTGATTCCCATTGCCAGATATTTCAAAATTACTTGTAATTTGATACAAGTTGGAACAACATCTTATATACATGTATTAGATTTTTGTATCGGGCCAGAAATAAGTTCAATGAAATTTCAAAATTGATTTTACCCTTTTGAAAATGATTTTCTAATGAAACATGTCAATGAGAGATAACTCCCTTGTTAGCATGTTCCCAAACGATTTCTAAGGTTTGCCCATCTTCATGTCCAATACTTGAAGGTCCAATTTTTATTCAGCAACGTGACTATAACTATTTGGCTAAAAGCTGTGCAACTCCTGCACGAATAATTTCATTTACAACTCAGGTGTGTGGAAACACTAATGTTTATTTAAGGGTAATTGTGGAGGGATGCATGTATGAGAAATCCCTGCCTGCAGAAACGCAGCTTAAGGCCTGTTCACACTGGCCATCATGTCTCATCATGGCACTGTCACATAAGGATGTATATACACTTTCCGTCACGTCACATCAATTCTCTTAGTCCAATCCCAAACAGTGAAAGTGAAGTTATGAGTTCCCATTCATGAAAAAAAACGTCAGCAAAAGTCAGAGTATAGTGTAGGGGTTGAGGAAGTCACAATGATGAACTTCATTAATGGCTAAAGCAAATTTATGACATGTTCTCAGTAAGTTTTGAGTGATAAAGTGTTGAGATGCAAAACAACATTTCAAAACAATGACATTTATTTGCTAGCAAGGAAAAATATAGCCAGCGAGGTGGCACAGTGGTTAGGATACTGGATTCCCATTTGGGAGGACGACAGTTCAAACCTGCATCTGGCCCTCCAGATTCAGATTTTCCATGATTTCCGTAAACTGCTCCAGGCAAATGCTGGAATGGTCACTTTGAAAGGGCACAGCCGATTTCCTTTCCCATCCCTGACATGCTCCGAATTTGTCCTCCATCTCTAATGACCTTGATGTCGATGGGACATTAAACCCGATCTTCCTTCCTTCTTCCTAAGGAAAAATATACATACAAATTTATCAAACAATATTTATAAGGGAATAAATACAGCCTGTTTATCGCTTATTCATCGTTTCTTTTTCTTATGTAACCAATAATGTCAATAAACAATTATAGTCCTCTTTTTCATCAGAGCTGACTTTTCAGTAAAATTGTTATTTCAACGTATGTTCTCATTTATATACAGAATGGATGTCAGCTCTGTTCTGCTACTGTGAAACCCAAATAATTTTTCGCTCTCAGATATTTGACTTCACTTGTGGACGATAACTCAATGGAAAAATATCCAAGTCATCATGAAGAATTTGCGATTTGCCACGAAAAATAAATTTAATGTTGAGAAGAAACATAAACTACCGCTAAAATATGAGTTTGTGAGGTGAGAATGGGTTAACGTCCTGTGTAGGAGACAATGAGGCCATCACTACTTTCACACGAGAAACTTTGACATGATGTGAGGTGAAGGCCCATGAAAAATCAGCGCGAATGCCACCATCAGAAATGCATTGTGGATGGTTTTGACTTGACTTGATAGCCACTGTGAATTGGCCTTTAAGAAACATGCATTTGCTGCAGGTTCCTTCAAGGGCAGAACGCCCATTGTTGCCTATAAAAAAAGGCAGAAAAATTCATATCATAGAAGTCATGCTCAATTTCTCCTGAACTGATGCAAATCTACAGACACAAATTATCTACAATTTTTTTCCTTCTTTCACTCCTGCTAAGCATTTTTTACCAATGGATTTTATTTAATGAAGTGAACATGAGACAATGATTATTAATACCTAGAATTCAAGGTAACGAGAAACTGTTGCATTTAGCTATCAATATTCACAACTGAACAGCATAAAAAGACAAAAAGTCTTCCTCCATAATGAGAGTTTAACAGAGGTGGTTAGATAATTTCGATTTACGAATGAAAAAAGTGGAAACAATTTCAGTAAACGTTTACTGTAGGCATCAAACATTTCCAATTTCTAAACATGATTTCCTGACCTCCTTCAGCAACTGAAGCTAAATGCCTGTCCTTTCCATGTATTATTTTTTATTTTAAACGAAAAACCATTGAGGATTGCACCAGGGGCATTTGTTAATTTCTGTCTATGATGGGATGCACTGACAACTGAAAACAGCATTGTGGTCTGCGAAGAGGATCATGCACTGGCACATGTTCTTTTGTGACAAACCCTTATGACTACTGAATGGGCCATATTGCAGCACAAGGAAGGAGGTTACAACATAAATGAAAGTTGGTAGGCGTGTTTCTTCATCTGAAAGGTGGTGTCTATGCAGATTTCGCGACAGTCGCATAGGAGTGGTGCTAGTAGTGAGGATACAAATGAGGTTCACTTTAAATACATACTGTAATGTGAGCATTAGTTTAAGATTGAATGCAGTGAGTTGATGTTAGTCAAGAATGGTTTTAAGCGACAAAGACATCATGATCTAAACCTCAATGAGGTCATGAAATAGTGCTATGACAAGCTGGACGGTCCTTCAGTGATGGTACAGAAAGACTTGGCAGGAATGCAGCCACTGTGCATGATAACCAACAACAGTTGACACGAGCATATACAGTCATAAGAAGACAGGGCTCCTGATGTCCACATGGCTCAACCAAGAGGGAAACCATCGTGTTTGGGGTATGGCTCTAGAGCATCATATGGCATCTGCAGAAGCAATTGGAGCAGCAGTTAGCACCTCAGTGACACAACTGCTAAAAATTTGTTTCTTGAAGGACAGCTCCACAACGGAGGGGTATCTGTTGAGAGGCCAGACAGACGTGTGGTTCCTGAAGAGCGGCAGCAGCCTTTTCAGTAGTTGCAAGGGCAACAGTCTGGATGATTGACTGATCTGGCCTTGTAACAATAACCAAAATGGCCTTGCTGTGCTGGTACTGCGAACGGCTGAAAGCAAGGGGAAACTACAGCCGTAATTTTTCCCGAGGGCATGCAGCTTTACTGTATGATTAAATGATGATGGCGTCCTCTTGGATAAAATATTCCGGAGGTAAAATAGTCCCCCATTCGGATCTCCAGGCGGGGACTACTCAGGAGGATGTCGTTATCAGGAGAAAGAAAACTGGCGTTCTACGGATCGGAGCGTGGAATGTCAGATCCCTTAATCGGGCAGGTAGGTTAGAAAATTTAAAAAGGGAAATGGATAGGTTGAAGTTAGATATAGTGGGAATTAGTGAAGTTCGGTGGCAGGAGGAACAAGACTTCTGGTCAGGTGACTACAAGGTTATATACACAAAATCAAATAGGGGTAATGCAGGAGTAGGTTTAATAATGAATAGGAAAATAGGAATGCGGGTAAGCTACTACAAACAGCATAGTGAACGCATTATTGTGGCCGAGATAGATACGAAGCCCACACCTACTACAGTAGTACAAGTTTATATGCCAACTAGCTCTGCAGATGACGAAGAAATTGAAGAAATGTATGATGAAATAAAAGAAATTATTCCGATAGTGAAGGGAGACGAAAATTTAATAGTCATGGGTGACTGGAATTCGAGTGTAGGAAAAGGGAGAGAAGGAAACATAGTCAGTGAATATGGATTGGGGCTAAGAAATTAAAGAGGAAGCCGCCTGGTAGAATTTTGCACAGAGCACAACATAATCATAGCTAACACTTGGTTTAAGAATCATGAAAGAAGGTTGTATACATGGAAGAACCCTGGAGATACTAAAAGGTATCAGATAGATTATATAATGGGAAGACAGAGATTTAGGAACCAGGTTTTAAATTGTAAGACATTTCCAGGGGCAGATGTGGACTCTGACCACAATCTATTGGTTATGACCTGTAGATTAAAACTGAAGAAACTGCAAAAAGGTGGGAATTTAAGGAGATGGGACCTGGATAAACTGAAAGATCCAGAGGTTGTACAGAGTTTCAGGGAGAGCATAAGGGAACAATTGACAGGAATGGGGGAAAGAAATACAGTAGAAGAAGAATGGGTAGCTTTGAGGGATGAAGTAGTGAAGGCAGCAGAGGATCAAGTAGGTAAAAAGACGAGGTCTAGTAGAAATCCTTGGGTAACAGAAGAAATATTGAGTTTAATTGATGAAAGGAGAAAATATAAAAATGCAGTAAATGAAGCAGGCAAAAAGGAATACAAACGTCTCAAAAATGAGATCGACAGGAAGTGCAAAATGGCTAAGCAGGGATGGCTAGAGGACAAATGTAAGGATGTAGAGGCTTATCTCACTAGGGGTAAGATAGATACTGCCTACAGGAAAATTAAAGAGACCTTTGGAGATAAGAGAACGACTTGTATGAATATCAGGAGCTCAGATGGAAACCCAGTTCTAAGCAAAGAAGGGAAAGCAGAAAAGTGGAAGGAGTATATAGAGGGTCTATACAAGGGCGATGTGCTTGAGGACAATATTATGGAAATGGAAGAGGATGTAAATGAAGATGAAATGGGAGATACGATACTGCGTGAAGAGTTTGACAGAGCACTGAAAGACCTGAGTCGAAACAAGGCCCTTGGAGTAGACAACATTCCATTGGAACTACTGACGGCCTTGGGAGAGCCAGTCCTGAAAAAATTCTACCGTCTGGTGAGCAAGATGTATGAAACAGGCGAAATACCCTCAGACTTCAAGAAGAATATAATAATTCCAATCCCAAAGAAATCAGGTGTTGACAGATGTGAAAATTACCGAACTATCAGTTTAATAAGTCACAGCTGCAAAATACTAACACGAATTCTTTACAGACGAATGGAAAAACTAGTAGAAGCCAACCTCGGGGAAGATCAGTTTGGATTCCGTAGAAATACTGGAACACGTGAGGCAATACTGACCTTACGACTTAGAAGAAAGATTACGGAAAGGCAAACCTACGTTTCTAGCATTTGTAGACTTAGAGAAAGCTTTTGACAATGTTGACTGGAATACTCTCTTTCAAATTCTAAAGGTGGCAGGGGTAAAATACAGGGAGCGAAAGGCTATTTACAATTTGTACAGAAACCAGATGGCAGTTATAAGAGTCGAGGGACATGAAAGGGAAGCAGTGGTTGGGAAGGGAGTAAGACAGGGGGTAGCCTCTCCCCGATGTTGTTCAATATGTATATTGAGCAAGCAGTAAAGGAAACAAAAGAAAAATTCGGAGTAGGTATTAAAATCCATGGAGAAGAAATAAAAACTTTGAGGTTCGCCGATGACGTTGTAATTCTGCCAGAGACAGCAAAGGACTTGGAAGAGCAGTTGAACGGAATGAATAGTGTCTTGAAAGGTGGATATAAGATGAACATCAACAAAAGCAAAACGAGGATAATGGAATGTAGTCGAATTAAGTTGGGTCATGCTGAGAGAATTAGATTAGAAAATGAGACACTTAAAGTAGTAAAGGAGTTTTGCTATTTAGGGAGCAAAATAACTGATGATGGTCGAAGTTGAGAGGATATAAAATGTAGACTGGCAATGGCAAGGAAAGCTTTTCTGAAGAAGAGAAATTTGTTAACATCGAGTATAGATTTAAGTGTCAGGAAGTCATTTCTGAAAGTATTTGTATGGAGTGTAGCCATGTATGGAAGTGAAACATGGACGATAAATAGTTTGGACAAGAAGAGAATAGAAGCATTCGAAATGTGGTGCTACAGAAGAATGCTGAAGATTAGATGGGTAGATCACATAACTAATGAGGAAGTATTGAATAGGATTGGGGAGAAGAGAAGTTTGTGGCACAACTTGACCAGAAGACGGGATCGGTTGGTAGGACATGTTCTGAGGCATCAAGGGATCACCAATTTAGTATTGGAGGGCAGCGTGGAGGGTAAAAATCGTAGAGGGAGACCAAGAGATGAATACACTAAGCAGATTCAGAAGGATGTAGGTTGCAGTAGGTACTGGGAGATGAAGAAGCTTGCACAGGATAGAGTAGCATGGAGAGCTGCATCAAACCAGTCTCAGGACTGAAGACCACAACAACAACAACAAGGACAGCTCCAAGACAGATGTCCTGTTTCATGCATTCCATTGACCCTAACCCATCACCATTTGAGGCTTCAGTGAGTGAGTGAGAGGTCATTGGAGGACAGAGCAGAGATCTGCTGTGTTTTCTGATGAAAGCTGGTTATGCCTTTGTCCCAGTGATAACCATTTGTTGGTTAAAGGAGGCCAATTAACGGCTGCAACCAACCAGTCTGCATATTGGCCACACTGGACCAACACTTGGAGTTATAATCTGGCATGTGATTTTGAATGAAAGCAAGAGCACTCTCATCATTGTCCCATAGAGCCTGATTGCAACTTTGTACCTCAATCTGGTGATTCAACCTGTTGTGCAGCCATTCATGAACAGCATTCCTGGGAGTCTCTTCCAACAGGATAGCCCTCACCCATATTCTGTTGTTGCAACCAAACATGCTCAGCAGAGTGTCAACATGTTGCCTTGTCCACCTTTATCGTCAGATCTGTCTCTAATTGAGTACATATGAGACATCCCCAAACACCACTGTTCCTGTATTGACTGACCAAGTGCAGTAGGCATGGAACTACATCCCAGAAACTGACATCCAGCACCCATACTATACAATGGATATACACTTGCATGCTTCCATTCAACATTCTGATGGTGACACCGGTCATTAACGTAATAGCATTTCACATTTGAAATGATGTGTCTCATGTTTACATTAACTTATGATCTTGCAAAGTTAATCTCTTAAATCTGTTACCTAGACAAATGCATTCCCAAAATTTCATTCGTCTACATTAATTATTTTTTGATGAAGGGATTTTTTCTGTAAGTGTATATTAATTCTGTAAGATTATTGTAACCATTACCTACTGAAGAAAAATTGACTAAGAAAGAAGAAAAGAAGTGACCAGAAATTTCAGAGTATGACTCAACAACAGATGTATTTACGGGCTGTAAGGAAACCTGTACACTGACAAATAGTCAGCCAGGTTAAAGTTTTGTGATGTGAAAGGCAAGAATAGTTTTGTCTAAGGATGGTCGAAGCTGGAGACAGTGGCAGGGGGACTTACAACCAAGTGAGTGAGCCGGTTGGAGAGCAGTTGTCAGTGGATACTAGGTGTGTTTTTCCAAGAATAAGGAAGCAGCTGGCCAGGAGCCAGCATGCTTTGAGTTTTATGTGACTGGTACAATGGCAGATTTGCTACGTGATGGAGGATGACAATATTTAAACACTTTTAATTCTGTAATTATTCAGTATCATCATAGCACAAATCCAACTGTATCAGTGTACCCATGACACTGAGACATGATCCTTCTCTAGTAGATAGTATTTTTAGTAGGAAAACCAATAAGGTTTCTCTATACCATTTCTGGGTCCAATTTCTTTCAGGGTACAGCGTTTACTTCAAAATAAATATAACTGTAGAGTAGCCTTCTCTATTACTAATTTTTTAAAAAGTAGCATTATACGTATTGGAAACCTACACTTTCCCCTCTGCAGAATTCTGGTGTCCATAAAATTATTTGCGGCAATTGTCCCGCCTATTACATCTGCCAAACAGGCCGAGCTATTTCGACAAGAAATAAGGAACACCTTCTTGGCAAAAAAGGGCACCAATGTTCACAATTCAACTTTTGCTGACCATCTGTTAATCACAGGACATAATCCTAAAGATGTAAAAGACGTCCAGATCTTGCACTCGGAGTAAAAAGGTTTTAGGCATAACATCTTAGAAGAGATAGAGCTTTTTAAACACCAATCTCGAAGGACAGTCTCATTCTTAACGAACAGTTGCAATTATGCAACAAAAACTTTTTTAAGGTATAGAGCTGCTAATTAAAAATGGTCTGAATAGTGATACTCTCCTCAATAAAGGTACTTAAAATCGTTTTCCTTTCCATTTTTGTATTTTCTATATACATTTTTTAACTATATATCTTTAGTAAAATAAGACCGTCATGGTATGTTGGAATTTTCATGTACTGGTTCCTGTTGTTGCATGTAATGTTAAATTGTCTATGCAGTGCCTCATTTGTTCTTGTCTGTAGTTCGATCAATTCTTACTAGATTGCGCTAATCTGTTTTCGTGTCCAACACGTGGCTGCCTTGACCTGTTAGCTCCCTTGTGTGACAGAAGCGGCGGTTTGACGCAGTTCTTGGCCCTAAGTGACCTAGTGACTGCCATTGTATTTCTATGGAACATTTTATTCCAATTGACAAACATGTTATATTTTTACAGTTTAATTTTTATTCTTAAGTGCCAAGGAATAATTTTTTTGCTTATGTAATAAAATGCTCTGACTTAATGGATTTCGCTTCACGATATTTGATAACAGTGAGTGGCCTATTAAAGAATTATCTCGGAGACAAATACTGTACTAGTAACCAGAGTCAAGTGTTCTCATTCTGGATGCTCAAATAATAAGAATTACTTCATTCCAATATTTTTTCGTTACATGAATGTTTGGATTGACAAATCCTCTCGATAGTATAGATTTTATGTCAAGCAAATCTAACAATTTTATACCGTTGACATCATATACGTCAAGCTTTATCAGACATATTGGACTGAAAGATTAATTTTAACAACGTTTCAAAACCATTTGCTCATGTAATGTCAAATCACCTACAGCGACAAATGCAATGCAATTTTCTGTGCTTTGTCAGTGTATTCATTTCATTGTTTTCACACACTGAGCAGCTGCAGCGTGTGTGTGTGTGTGTGTGTGTGTGTGTGTGTGTGTGTGTGTGTGTGTGTGTATAAATCATTACAGATGATTCTAGTCTCATAACCACCGACAAAGTAACATCAATACAATCATTCATTCTTAAACATTATATTTAAAATAAATTCAAATAAAAATATACGCTAAGGGAGGGAAGTTCACTACAGACTAATTCTATCAGAGATAGGAAAGGTCTTGGAAGGACAGTTGAATGGAACTGATTATGTCTTCAAAATAAGTTATAAGATGAACTTCAACAAAAATAAAATTAATGAGACGTGGTAAAATTAAATCTAGCGATGTTGAAGAAATTAAATTAGGAAATGAGACATTAAAAGCAGCAGATGAGTTTTTGTTCCAAGGCAGCAAAATAACTCACAATGGCTGAAGTGCAGTGGAATAAATGCAAACTGAAAATAGGAAAAAAGTTTATGAAACAGAGAAATTTGTTAACATCAAGTATAAACTTAATTGTGAGGACGTTTTTTCTAAAGATATGTGTCTACAGAGTAGTCTTGCATGAAGAAAAACGGCGACTGCAAATATACGATTGTCAGGATTAGGAGGTGCTGTAATGCATCCCACGAAAAAGAGAGGGACAGATGAGAATGAATGTGTAATAAAATGGCTGAAGTTAAATTTTCTGAAAGCCAATTCTTCAGAAGTGGGATACACCAGAGTGACCATACCAGGTGCACATTAAAGAACAATACTAATTATAACTTCACTATTTAGCTGTGTTGTAGCTACTACTTGGCCAAAGATTAGTTCATTCCCTGCATTTCCCGGAATTTCTTTTAGTGTCAAGTGCAGAGTCGTCATTGGGGAGCAGAAAAATTTGAAGATGGCAAATCGTGATAATATGGAATATAATGCACCAAAACGATTTGCATAGCACAAAAACAGTAATCAGACTTTGTAATGATAAAATTAGAAAATGCAAAGGTGCATACAATAATGCTCTGATGGCCTAAATCGACACATCACGAAACCAGGTGGGCCCCATTGTACTCCATAGCAGAAAGATAAAGAAATTCTGAATACATCATTAATGAAAGGGTTCTGATTAAAAAGCTACTAATCAAAAGCATAAGTGAACATAAATATCATCTTTATTATTACTAAAATTACAACTACCAAAGAAATCTGTGCTTCCACGGAGACAGACAGAAGACAAAAGAGATACATAGTATAATTTGATTTTTGACATAACAAGATATTTAATTACAATGCCCCCTTGAGTGACTAATACCACATTTGTTCTACATCTACATCTACATTTATACTCCGCAAGCCACCCAACGGTGTGTGGCGGAGGGCACTTTACGTGCCACTGTCATTACCTCCCTTTCCTGTTCCAGTCGCGTATGGTTCGCGGGAAGAACGACTGTCTAAAAGCCTCCGTGCGCGCTCGAATCTCTCTAATTTTACATTCGTGATCTCCTCGGGAGGTATAAGTAGGGGGAAGCAATATATTCGATACCTCATCCAGAAACGCACCCTCTCGAAACCTGGCGAGCAAGCTACACCGCGATGCAGAGCGCCTCTCTTGCAGAGTCTGCCACTTGAGTTTGTTAAACATCTCCATAACGCTATCACGGTTACCAAATAACCCTGTGACGAAACGCGCCGCTCTTCTTTGGATCTTCTCTATCTCCTCCGTCAAACCGATCTGGTACGGATCCCACACTGATGAGCAATACTCAAGTATAGGTCGAACGAGTGTTTGTAAGCCACCTCCTTTGTTGATGGACTACATTTTCTAAGCACTCTCCCAATGAATCTCAACCTGGTACCCGCCTTAACAACAATTAATTTTATATGATCATTCCACTTCAAATCGTTCCGCACGCATACTCCCAGATATTTTACAGAAGTAACTGCTACCAGTGTTTGTTCCGCTATCATATAATCATACAATAAAGGATCCTTCTTTCTATGTATTCGCAATACATTACATTTGTCTATGTTAAGGGACAGTTGCCACTCCCTGCACCAAGTGCCTATCCGCTGCAGATCTTCCTGCATTTCGCTACAATTTGTTGATGATATTCAAAGAACAATTCAACTACAGTATTCAAGGATTGTTCTTTACATACAGTGTTGATATATAGTCAAAGCAGTTCCATAATAACATTCAATCAAATATGAAGTTGCTTTATCAACACATGTTAGGAAGTCTTGTAAATAGTTTCAGACAGTTAAAACCTAAAACATGATCTTAGTACAATATTTGGTTAAACAAGGTAATCATTACATATTATTTAGCATCTTGGTAATAGAACATTAGGTTCCGTGGATCAAAGTGAACAGCTGGAATTTTGACTGAGCTCAATACTATTTACATAATCACTTACCCTCCCCCTCCCCCCCCCCCCCACAACCTGGCTGGAGATAGTCAACAGAAAACGTAAGATCACTGTAATGAGGCCTTCGGACTTCGACTATACAAGTAACAGAAGTGATTTTACATTACCAGAATTAATCAACATACTACACAGCACTGACTAAAAGCTTGATAATTCCACTTCTTTGGAAATACAAGTCATCATAATATGCAATTTACAATTCTTGGCAATTTAATGTACAAAATTGTTAAGGCTTTATTGGCCACTTGTTGACAAACTGCCTGTTGGCTTCTGTCTTACATTCTTTGGCCAACGTTTGTTTGATGATTTTTCTGACGTTTCGTCAGCACAAGTGGTTGGCATTGTCAAAGCATTACCACCAGCAATGGAGGGTGAGGCTTTGACAATGCCAGGCAGTTGTGTTGGTGAAACATCATAAAAATGATCAAATAAACGTCAACCGAACAACCTAAGACGCGAGCCAACAGACAGTTTGATACTTTAATGTACTGCACTTCAGCAGTTTGAGTTTTTGTTATTTGTCATTGGCTGTAACAAATGTCTTATACATTACTTAATTTTCAACTATTTCTGTAGACAACATAGTAAAATCAAACACAAGCAGTTACAATAATGGAAGTTATTGTTTCTTTAATGTTTTTCTTGGACGATACCCATTCTAGTTTTTGAGTTGCTGTGTTGTTGGAATGGTGGAAATTTGCAGTAGAAGATAACCAAGTGTAATGGACCAAAGATAAAGTTCAGGAGACGTCGTCAGCTGTGGGAGCTTCAATCTTAATGATCAAGTTCTGGGCAGGAATGTCATTGATCGAAGCTGTTGGAGGAAGGTAACTGCTTACTTCCCCTTGGGTCTGAAGTTCTTCAAACCGTTCGGCATTACCAGGTTACGTGAAACAATCCTACCTTGAATTGTTACAGCAAAATGTGCGACCATCACAGGTTATCATAAATGAAATAATTTCATTATTCTTCTTAGAGCACAAGTAAAATTTTAGGTAAATATAAGTAACAGGATATAATTTAATATATTACACGGACCCCTGTTTAGCAAGGGGGGACTCTTATCATGTTTCATTTATAAAGCATCACTCATTGTCCATACCAATGTGATTTAAATCACTAAAGTTTATGATGAACGAGTTCAGTAATTAGTAATCACTTTTGCAATTACTGTTCACAACATGCACAATGTGAGCATCTCTACTGAGATAGTACATATTGTTTTCAGTACATAGTTGATTTCAACAATGACACTGCACTTAGCATTTGCAGCGACAATCACGACTGGCATCCCGCCTGCAGACCAGTTCGAAACGCCAGTATGCCACTGACTCTAGCACGTCTCAACTGTGAATTCTTTAGTGTGAGTGTTTGTGAAGCTTGAGAACGAGTGTTTTACCTCACACTTAGATAACATCATCATTGTGCACCATACCAGGACCAGCTAGTAAGTTGCTTAGTTCATCCTAATTCGTTGTAGACTGTGGACTAGAACTGTAGTTTTGTGGTCCATATCAACATGCCCTGAAAGAGAGCTAATTTGATTGAAAAACTGTAACTGATATGGATCCACATGTTTATCATATTCCACATATCACTAGCACAGTTATCTTTTCTCTAGAAATTGTTCAGAGCATTACAGTTAATTAGTTTACTATTTATAGTACATGCTTTTGTTTCTCCCCAAGGATCTCAAGTGTTCACAGTAAAATATGGTGTGGTAGTATGTTTAGCGAACAACTGTGTACGTTTTTTTTTGTAGGAAGCACATTCATAGTGTGTATATATGACAAAAATAGGCTTACAATCATTCAGTATTTTCCATATTACGAATCTGGCCTCACTTTATATCCTCCTGCTCTGTGTAACAGTCACATTTTGTGCAGATCAGGTCAACATTCTCTATTTATAGGACAAAATTCAATCGTTGCATAGAATCTTAAACCAAATCCGTATGTGAAACACGGAAAAGGAAAGTGAAAGCATAAGGACGTATACTCAAAGCTGAGTAGAACACGTAAGTCGTGAGGAGCTCATTCAAAGCCAGCTTCCATTTCTAAAGCTAATATAAACGTGACTTTGAATATTACTAATACTAATTCATCATTTTAAGACTACCTAATAGTAACATGACAGATCAATATTTACAACAGGTTGCCAATCAAAGCAATTTCTTCTTGAACCAGACTTGTCTCTTACTAGTCCTAGAAAAACTGGGAAATAAGTACAATGTAAATTATGCAGGGAATTACTCAGTACTGCGGATACTGTAAGTGACTCTTTACACTGTGAAGAATTTACTTATACCATTGTATCAGTTCCTTCATTTTCTTCTCTGAACACAAATACGCCAATTTCCGTGAGATACTATGAGCTCACTTTAATGTGGTAATCAGAGGTAATGAATCTTCTGATTCAGGGCACACGTAAATGTATCTACATCATTGATCACCACAGCACTTAGGTGTTGTGTCTCAACTAATGCTACAGTGTCTGATGCTGTACATTACTTACAGCTAATATTTATACACTTATATATGACAGTTAATATTTGAATAGTCTAGATCGTGCAGGACCTAGCAAGTAATTCATTTACATGTGTAAATAGTAAGCAAGGACTAACTTTGCCTAAATATAATGGACTTTTAAAGTGTCTTCTTCTGCCAATGAGTGTTCAATTACTGAATTATTAACCTCATATAATTCCATCTGACCATACATATATTTTTCTTACATATGGTACTAAGGTTTCTTCTCATGCCACCAGTTAGATAAGTCATGTATTATAATTTAAGCATTTATACAAGTATTTCTTAACGTCATGGTGGGCATGCAGTCCCTTAATTTTATTAGTTTTAAGACATTTTAAGAGATAACTCCCTTCATGTGGAATCCTCATTATCTTATGAGGACCTGTCTATAAAGGTTGCCATTTACAATTTCTTTAGCAAAGAGGCAAAGAGTTTGGTTGAGTTTTTGACAGAATATGCATAGTCCAATCACAATAATGTGATCTCTGGTCAAAAGCCTGAATAACAACTTTTCGGAGCACAGACGTGCAAGAAGGGAATCAGTGACATTCTGGAATGTACTCTCAAGCTGGGGAGCTATGCTGACTCCAGTGCCATAGCCAGATGCGCTAGGTTTCTTGGTTGAGAATCCATGGCGTGAATAGATCGAGCGAGGTGGTCCCACACAGTTTCGATTCAGTTTACATTCAGAGTCTTTGAATCACCCATCTACACTATGAGCTGTGTGAAAACGTTGCACTGTCCTGCCAGTAGATGCCATTGTGAACTGCATGTAAGGATGGACGTGGTCCCCAAGGATAACTGCATATTTGTGTTAACTATGTGCCTTCCAGAATGACTAGATCACCCAAGGAATGCCACAAAAACATTCTCCAGGCCATAACGCTCCCTCTTCTGGCCTGGTCGTTCCAACGATTGTTTTCACAGCTGAACATGCCAACGGCCATCTGTACAATGTACCACAAAACATGATTGAATCGAATAGGCCATCTGTCGCCAGTTAGTGGGCAACCAGTTGCGGTATTGGGGCGCAAATTCCAGCCCTTGTAATCAAAGAACAACAGTCAGCATGGGTGGATGAGCCAGGTGCCTGCTGTGGGGGCCCATACGCAGCAACATTTGCTGATAGATCGTTGAGGAGACACTGTTGATAACCCCTTGGTTCATCTAGGCAGTCAGCTGCTCTACAATTTCATGTCTATTGGGTCATATACACCACTGCAGCCGTCGTTCAGCCCCGTCATCTATGGCCCTTGGTGCACCACAGTTGCTGCAGTGTCAGTTTTGGATAGAGCCATTTTGCCATGCATGATATACTTTAACAACTATGGCAGGCAGATAGTTTACAAACTTAGCCATTTTGGAAATGCTTCCACTTTTTAATATAAAGGTCAATGACTTTTGGACAACAGATAAACCGCTCTGTTTCCGCATTATGACAATGACTGCACCGTTTTCCACATCCCCAACGCACTTTACATACCCTCCACTGTTAATAACTGGGATGTTTCCTTTGAAAGTGCACAGCTGATTTCCTTCGCCATCCTTGACATGATCCGAGCTTGTGCTCCATCTCTAATGGCCACCATGTCGATGGGACATTAAACCCAATCTTCCTCCATTCTTCCTTCCACTGTTAGTGCTGTGAGTGGTTATTACATGTAGATGTCGAACATAGGTGGTGGTCATGTTAATGTAACTTGACTGTGTATTCTACTACTTGATACTTTCGTACTTGCCGAAATCTTCTTTCATAGTCCATCTTTCACAGGCAGGCCTGCTCGATCAGTGAGATTAGGACTTTCATTACCTTCTCTTCCTAGGAATACTCTTTTCTGCATAGACATGGAAGTTAATTTATCCATTTATTCTTCTCTTTCATCCTACTTATGAGTTTTGCTGGAGAGAATTGTGTGTTGTACAGTGACAAATTGTTCACTGTCTATTCAAACAACTCTAAATATCCTATCCACTTTGCTTAATTAATGTGTGTATAAATTCTGATGGGTCAGTTAAATACTTGGAAGATATGTGCAGTGGGATTTCCTTCAGAATGAAAATGTGATCTGTTAAAACTTTAAGCCTAGTGGGAGTGAACTTCCCTTTGATACTATTATGTGTTGATAATACCAGGCTTGTTTTGAAATACACAAATATAATACTTTAATAGTAATTCTCTTAATTCTGCTTGTTGCGGTGAGCTATTAGTAGTAGATTCTATGAGCTTACCCTTTACTCAATTTTCACAATTTTCAACCTGACTATAGCGTATGTGCGTATTACTGGTGTATGTTGTCCTTTACTTAAATAACTTTACTCCTAAGGCCTGCCAGTATTTACCATGCTCTACTGCAATCTTTTGCTTATCAACGTTTGAAAATCATTTACCCAAACAGAAGTTTATTACCGCATCCTTCTATCATAGGAAATTGATGCCAACAACGCATTCAACTACCAATCCATTTGTAAGAAGGCACTGGAATTTTATTACTCCAGATCTTATTTTAACTTCCACCTGTGTTGCATTTTGACGTTGCATTTTGACGTTGCATGATTTAAAACCAAAAGCTCCTATGATATTACAGTTCTGTACCAGATACATGGGTAATTTGGTCACCTCACGAATCGTATTGGACGAGTTAGACCACATAATGTTCACCATAGCACCTATGTCTATTAAAATCATAGTCCATATCTTTCCTACTATAGTGTGTACAGTGGCTTGAACAATCTCCTCTTTCTAAAAATGCCATTTAAAATGATCTGTGGTTAGTTCCTCTCTAATGTCTGTGCCATTTTCGTAACATAACAGATTTGCTGTATTATCTACATTCCCCCCACGCCACCCGACGGCCACCATTTGAGGGCACAATGCTGCCAAACTTAGTTTGTTGACCCCAAGTTAGCAGGCCACAGCTTTTCCCACAGTTCAACGATGTTCATGGCCAGGTTGTATGTGCACCAATCTCCTTCAAAAGCAGAAACCTCATACACAAAATTATAGTTATGTAGGGGTGGTTCATTGCGATTCCCAGTTCGGGAATTCCACTTGTTGCTGTTGTGGTTGTTATCATGGTTCGGCAAGTGCCCTTCAGCATTATCAGAATAACCAAGAAGGTAGCTGTTATCATTTTGCTTCTCTTTATTTCAGTTCATTGGATCATGATCAATCTGCTGTGCATTATGCATGGGAGGCGGCCCCAGCTGCATCTTGATATTTGCCTTTAATATTCTTAGAATGTCCCAGCTGCATCATAATCTTTATCTTTAATATTCTTAGAATGTCCCAGTTAGATATTGGCTCAACACAATATCTTCTTTTGCTTAGGTATTTTTCGAAGTATTTGCAAAGTCTATCCTGTCTAACAGTAATGGACTCTAGATTACAAACCTCCTTTCAGAGTCTTTCTTGGACACACCAAGACCAGTATGTAACTAAAAAGGCTCGCTCAAATTGAGCATCATCTTGACATTTTTCTATAGTCTCAAGGGTGACTTCTTCCTGAATGAAACCTGTGATGACATGAATTCTTTTTTGACTGGTCCATGACCTCAAAAGTACATCTTTAAAAGGCTTAATGAAGACAATAGGATGTATACTTTTTATCCAGAGCGAACACTTCAAATTGTCTATGCTTTAGTAAGCTTTACGGCAACAGAACAGATGACAAATATGGTACTGCCCCATGCCATGTAATACAGAGTTAGGTGACACACCTATGTGACTTATGACAGTACTGTACCTTCTCTCATATACTGTAGGACTTCTATGTTCGTCTGTTGCTCTCACATCAGAGGGTGATGAGTGAGTTACATTGTGTCTAAGCAATTAGTGCTGGATATTACTAATCAGCAATTCGACATTATCCCCCCACTTCAGTAAGCCTCTGTCTAGCCCCACTTTAATTTGGCTTAACTCCATATTAATGGCTTCTCCTGACATGCCTCCCTGAGATAATACCTCATTAACTTACTATCTGCTGAACAACAAGCAGCATTTCTGAATTCAATATCTCATTAATATGGGTTTCCCTACAAGACAACCACACAGAGTAATGTTTCTCAAAACTTCCTATTTGTGTGTCAAACTGAAGTTTAACCTTAGTATCTAGTTCTGCAGCGAAATTCTCCATTTCAGAACCTAGTTTACCAACAGACTCATTGAGCTTGTGTGTCTGTCAGATAACTGTTTCATTACATCAGACTGGCCTTGATAGGCCGTTTGTAATGCTGTAATTTCAGTAGATATTGTCACTGGCTAAGTTAACATTTCACTCTGTAGTAATATTAAAATTGATACAATGGCTGCTAAACCTTTTAAGTGAGAGGACATCTTGTTTAGTTGGGATATTACTATGCATAGTTGACATTTCATTACTAAATTCATCTTGTTTGATAGACATTTCCTTCATTATATCCATTAAATGGCTAAGCACTGCAGTATTTGGATCAGATACACGCCTGTGTCTGGATTAACTACAGGATTCATTACTTCGGTTTCATTCTATCATACTGTTTCACATCCTGAAACCCTGCACCGTCTATGGCTCTGACAGTAAACTTGCCCTCATCAATGTTGAATTCTATTTCACCTACAGTTTTGGGTTCACTTTTGGAAATTTTCCCAGGCTGTACCATAATATGTAAAATGACTGAAATCACATAATGCCAAATTAATATCATCAAATGGTTTGTACTGCAGAGTAAGACTGTCCTGGCAAAACGACATTACTAAGACAAAGCAGCACAACACCACTGTATCATTATGTGCACTCGCCACTTGAAATCAGCCATCTTGTACCAATTAGATACTAACTTTCATTAAAATTAATTACTTTAAAAAATTTAATTTACGTTTACTAAGCAAAATTTTGGCTTGACTGAGTATACAGATGATGAGTGACTTCAGAGTATGCACAGACAAGGGTAATACACAATGCAGTACTCACCTTTTCTTTTACAATGTAGTACGGACAGTAAAATCACATCTTAACCAAGTCACAATGGCTTTCGTACTGACAATACAAAATGTAGTTGTAACAGCTTCAACACAGTAGATGATAATTGATGGGAGAGAATGAGCAATCTAATACTCCAGGCTGATTTTGGGGTGACACCCTGTATTTGCCATGGTTTCTTTTATGGTGCATCGGATTTTTTAACTTCCAGTACCAGGCAAAATTATTTTCTATAGCACTTGAAACCAGAACAGTTACAATAGTGTTATAATAATAGAAAAGTTTGCATGTCATGTACATAAAAATTACATTTGGTCAGATCACAGTGTTTACAATGTAACAATATTAGAGAAGGAAAGTTGCTACTCACCATATAGCAGAGATGCTGAGTCGCAATAGGCACAACAAAAAGATTCACCCAATTATAACTTTTGGCCATTGAGACCTTTGTCAGCAGTAGATACACAAACAAACAAACAAACAACACACACACACACACACACACACACACACACACACACACACATGCTCTTGCAAAAGCAACTTCCACACATGTCTGCAGGCTCAGACAACTGAAACCACCAATGTAATGTATAGCATAAAAAAGTACAATTGAATGTATAATAAAAATGACTCACGTTAAATCTTCTGAAAGCTAATTGTTTCGAAGTAACTATATTAAAGAAAATCAATAATTAGAATTTCACTGTATTACAACTTCTACTTGGGTAAATATGGCTCTGACACCTCTCTGGGATTTTTTTAGCACTATGTGCTTAGTCATGCGTGTTATTTCATTTTAAAAGTAACTGATAAAAACAGTGATTAATCTAAAAACTGTGATATAGAAATTGCCCTCACGACTAGTTTACAAGAGAGAATAATCTTTGCAAACAAAAGCAAAGAATCTGAATAAATATTTGTAAATGTAGCATTTTGTGACAGGAAGTGTATCTCTTGTAATACAATTGTGAAGGTTATGGAAAGAAACAAGGACCACAGTATTTGTACAGAATCTACTTCATCATTCAGCTACAAAACTTCACTTAAAGAAACAACAAGTAGAAGTCAGCACTTATGTGGTAAAAAAGCAGTTAAAGGTATTCTGTGTTTCAAATGTAAATATGTTTTCCACTATAATTGTGCAAATGTGAATGCAAAACAAAAGGGGTGGATTTGTGGTAAATGTGTAAAAGTGATCAATAATGAGAGTAAGGAAGAAATAATTTCAGAATGTTAGAAGAGGTGCAAACGTTATAATCTGAATATGACAAGTTGTTGCACAAAAAGTGATGAGGTAAATGTGAAATCGAAATGAAAGCAATATTTGGGACCAGCTTTAAAAGATAGCAAAAAAATATCATTACTCAGCAATTAAATCACGTGATTTTAGTGCCTTACATCTACATCTACATCTATACTCTGCAAATCACCATGTGGTGCATAGCAGAGTGCACATCCCATTGTACCAGTTATTAGGGTTCCTTCCTGTTCTGTTCATGCATGGAGTGTAGGAAGAATGGTTATTTGAATGCCTTTGTGTGTGCGATAATTATTCTAATCTTATCTTCCTGATCCCTAAGTCAGCAATACCTAGGGGGTTGTAATATATTGCTAGAGTAATCATTTAAAGTTGGTTCTCTAAACTTCATTAATAGACTTTCTCAGGATAGTTTACATCTATTTTCAAGAGCCTTCCAGTTCAATTAATTCAGTATTCAGTGACACTCTCCCACAAATTAAACAAACCTATGATCATCTGTGCTGCCCTTCTCTGTATACTTTCAATATCCCCTGTTAGTCTTATCTGGTATGGGTCCCACACACATGAGCAGTATTCTAGAACTGGTCACACAAGTGATTTTTAAGCAATCTTCTTTGTAGATTGATTGCACTTCACCATTATTTACCACTAAACCGAGGTCTCCCATTTGCTTTAGCTACGACTGAATTGATGTGATCATTTCATTTCATATTTCTATAACCTGTTACACCCAGGTATTTGTATGACTTAGCAGATTCCAGAGATGACTCATTGATGTTATAGTTACAGGATACTATGTTTTTTCGGTTTGTGAAGTGCAAAGTTTTCGATTTCTGAACATTTAAAGCAAGTGGCCAATCTCTGCACCACATTAAAATTTTATCAAGATCTGACAGTATATATGCAGCTTCTTTCAGGCAGTAGTTCGTTATAGATAACTGCCAGAAGCCTGGTTTTTCTATTAATATTGTATGCAAGGTCATTTATATACAACATGAACAGCGAGGGTCCCAACACACTTCCCTGGGGAACACTTGAAGTTACTTCTTCATCTGATGAAGTCTCTCCATCCAAGATAACGTGTTGCGTCCTCTCTACCAAAAAGTCCTCAATCTATTCGCAAATTTTACTTCATATGCAATAAGATCGTACTTTTGACAATAAGCGTAGATGTGGTACTGACCCGAATGCCTTTCAGAAATCAAGAAATACAGCATCTACCTGAGTGCCTTGATGCAAATCTTTCAGTACATCATGTGAAACAATTGTGAGTTTAGGTTCCATATGTTCGATGTTTTCGAAATCCATGCTGGCTGGCACTGAGGAAGTCGTTCTGTTCAAGATACCTCATTATGTTTGAGCTCAGATTATGTTGTAAGATTCTACAGCAAATCGATGTGAAGGATATTGGGTGGTAATTTTGTGGAGCACTTCTACTACTCTTCTTGTAGATGGGTGTGACCTGCGCCTTTATTCAAGAATTGGGCACAATTTTTTTGTTTGTAGGATCTATGATAGATTATAATTAGGAGAGATGTCAACTTGGCTGCAAATTCAGTACAAAATCTGACAGGAATTCCATTGGGTCCTGGAGCTTTGTTCACTTTTAACGATTTCAGGTGTTTCTCAACACAACTGCCACTAACACTCATTTGATTCATCTTTCGAGGAGTATGAGGATTAAGTTGGGCAATTCTCCTGAGTTTTTCTTCGTAAAGGTACATTTGAAAACGGAGTTGAGCATTTCAGCTTCTGGCTTCTGCCTTGCTATCCTCAGTCACAGTTCCTGACAGTTTCGCTAGGGACTGGATACTAACTTCGATGCCACTAACAGCTTTTACATACGACCAAAATTTCTTTGGGTTCTATGAAAAATCACTCAACAATATTCTGCTGTGGTAATCAATGAAGGCATTACTCTTTTCTCCCTTGACAGCCAAATGCGTTTCATTCAGCATCGTCCTATCTATAGCGTTACACTTTGTTTTACATGTATTATGCAGCAATCTCTGTTCTTTTATAATTTTCTTTACAGTGACTGGACACTATGGAGGTTCCTGTCTATCCAGTGCATGGTCAACTATACTTCTAAACTTGAGCCAGAGTTTTTCTACAAGTTCCTGCCCTGTATTGAAATTTTCCAGTTCCTCATTGAGATATGACACTACTGATTTTTCATCTAGTGTGCTGAAAATATATAACTATCTGCTTGTTTTAGTTATCATTTGTACTTTGGTAATCATTGTTGCTACAACTGTGTCATGCTCACTGACTGCATTTTCGATGTGGACATCCTCAAAGAGGTCTGGTCTATTTGTTGCCATTAGGTTCAATACATTTCCATCATGAGTAGGGTTCCTAACTATCTGTTCTAGGTAGTTTTCATAGAAGACGATTAGTAAAGTTTCAGAGGATGTCTTACCACACCCACCACTAACGAAACAGTAATTTTCCCAATTAATTGTTGGATGAGTGGTGTCTCCACCAATGACTACAGTGCGATTGGGGAACTTATTTACAAGTGAACTGAGGGTTCTCTAACTGAGGGTTTTCAGTTACATCAGGAGATGAGTCTGGAGGGCGATAGAAGATTCCAATCATCATTTCATGCTCACCCCTGATACTGAGTCTTGCCCAAACAATTTCACATGCAGCTTCAATTTCTACTTTGGTGAGCTTTGAATTTCTTGTCTACTGCAACAAATACACCACCTCCATTTCTCATTTGCCTATCATTTAGATGTACACGTAAAAATTTCCCTAAAAATCTCACTGCTATCAATTTCAGGTTTCAACCAACTTTCTGTACCTAGTACTATGTGAGCTTTACTGCTTTTCATGAGTATTTCCATTTCTGGCACTTTGTAGCGAATGCTTCGGCAGTTTACCATTAGAATTTTAATACTCTCACCTGTGGGAGGCATTTCTTTCGATCTTACACGGATCCTTCTGGGTTTCCTACAGCTAACATTATCTGGATTGGTCGGATAGTCGCCTAATCTAAAAAAACTCTTGTGTGCACCCCTCACACGGTCAGCTACTTCAGTAGCAGCCTCTGATGTGTAGTGCACACCTGACCCATGCAGGGGATGCAAGTTCATGAAGTCGCTAGTTCGGTCCTTCCACTGGACTCAGAAAAACAGGGCCACCATCAGTGTGGGGACAATGCTGCCAATAGTTAGCTTTGTTCAAACTCCATGCCCAAGGCTGGTCTTCTCAAACTACTCTGCCAGTCGCTGGAATGATCCAAGAATGACCCCAGAGCCCAGACGACTGGTATCATTTGCTCCAATGTAAGCCACAATCTGCAGTTGGTTGCACCCTGTCCCCTCGATGGCTGCTGCAATAGCCTCTCCAGCTTGTTGAACGAGGCCCCCAGGCATACACACTGACTGGTTCTGGTGTCCTTTCCTGCCCTTACTGCCATTTCCCTAAGGGAACTGCCAACGAATAATAGACTCCTACTCTTTTGCGTTTGTCTCATCCTGACACTGGACAAAAAAAGTTTCCCCATAACAGGCGAAGTGAGTCCCACTGAATAAAATTGATGAAACAGAAAAATCCACTCAAGTAACAAAAAAAGGACAGTCATTCCGAAAAAAACGGAAAAACCCACAAAAGAACCACCCCATGAAAACCATTTTAGTGCTATCCAATGGTATCGGCCGAAAATGTACATCCTTGCTTGCTAAATGTCTGTGTAAAGCCTCAGTACATATTAGATTGTAGCAGCATACTCTTGCTGACTTTTTTTCTTCATTTATATAGCTGAAAGAAAACTCGTGCAAGTTTGTTAGGTAAGTAATTTATATGTCCATCCCAAGATAGTCTTTTATCGACCATAATTCCACGTAATTTTACACTCGGACCGCAGAGACAGGTACCTTAGTGTCCAGTAATGACTGGTGTGTAGAATGATTGAATTTCGAACTTAAAAAGAAAAATATGAGGCATTGTTGAAGAAAAATCGTCGACCGGGGTTGAAATACGAGGGGAAGTGGATTTCTCAATGTAATCTTAACCAAAGGTTAGTGTCTAGTACTGATTGACGTATGAAATGATTGAATGCAGTGTCAAAGCATTCCATGGTGGTAAGCTTTTCTCTCATTAGTCTCTCGAATGCTGAACACTTAATTAGAGACAAGCAAACGAAAAACAACGCACAGGACACAAACACAGTACAATACACGATTTAAACGCAAGGAACGCAAAACACATTTAAACGAATGGCGCAGAGCACAGCGCTACCCTGTCACAATCTCTCGAAAGTTCACAAAAGTCGAATAGTCGATATACGGTTTCTATCGTTTTCGATGTAGCGTGTATACGTCATAGAGACGTCACATCGTATCCAAGTCCGGTGAACTTAGCATCCTCCAACGAAACAGGGAACTTCAGACTATACAATGTGAGCGTACAAGCTGTGGCGGAAGATTAGAGCGGCAGTTTCCCGCCGCAGAGAACGTGGTTGGCGGTTGCTGCAGGGCCGTGGCGAGCGACAAGCGTCTACGCGGCCTGGGAAAAACCCGAGCGGACGTTTGGCTGGGGCGCGTACGGCGGTGTTTGCGCGTATGGCCGTGTTTGCGCGCTTGGAGAAATTTATTTGCCACAGAAAAAATGATAAAAACAAAACTAAGAGTGTCACCGAAGTGTGAGTTGATACTCATAGACACAAAAATACTTAAAGTTAAATTATCTAGACGCGCCACAAAAATATATAACAATTTAAGAGTTATTGTCGTCTTAAAAATTGTAAATTTATGAAAGTTCAAAAGCTAATATTTCGGCATTGCTTTGGCTAGTTAATATAAACAAAGTGTCTACGGATGTGGCTAGTTGGGCTGCATCGAGCAACCCTAGCCGATAGCATAATCTGTACCATTGTTGAATGAGAGGTCAGAATATGGGACTCGACTGAGAGGAACTGTGTTTTTGATAATAAATAAATTTAGAGAGACGAAACTAGTGGCAGCATTCTAAAGTTTAAAGAGGTAGATGAGTAATTATGTATGTATTTTTATTTGTTTATTTATTTTAAGCATCGAAAATCCGGGAAAAGCAATATGACGCCACAAGAACATTATTTGTGAAAAAACGGTGGCAGATAGAGAAAATTGAACCTTCAATTGTTATTGCCCGGAAATTTTCCATATTTTTCAATGTTTTTGTGTTTAGTGTTAGAATATTCGTAATTCCTTTTGTCAAACATTGATTTGATTTAGTCATTTCGAGGGTGCATATGGCGGCCATCTTTGATGACAGGGGAGTTGAATATGGGGGACCTTCTGGGAGGTGCATGGAATTATGAGCTCGCACTTCGCCTGCTTATAGTGTGGGTAGGTATCTATCACATCCTAAAATTGTAGGTGCCAATGTGACCATGTTTTTGAAATATCGCCTGTTAAAGTTTGGGCAGCTCTTTACACAGGGTGTTACAAAAAGGTACGGCCAAACTTTCAGGAAACATTCCTCACACTCAAATAAAGAAAAGATGTTATGTGGACATGTGTCCGGAAACGCTTAATTTCCATGTTAGAGCTCATTTTAGTTTCGTCAGTATGTACTGTACTTCCTCGATTCACCGCCAGTTGGCCCAATTAAAGGACGGTAATGTTGACTTCGGTGCTTGTGTTGACATGCAACTCATTGCTCTACAGTACTAGCATCAAGCACATCAGTACGTACCATCAACAGGTTAGTGTTCATCACGAACGTGGTTTTGCAGTCAGTGCAATGTTTACAAATGCGGAGTTCGCAGATGCCCATTTGATGTATGTACTAGCACGGGGCAATAGCCGTGGCGCGGTACGTTTGTATCGAGACAGATTTCCAGAACGAAGGTGTCACGACAGGAAGACGTTCGAAGCACTTGAACGGCGTCTTAGGGAGCACGGAACATTCCAGCCTATGACTCGCGACTGGGGAAGACCTAGAACGACGAGGACACCTCCAATGGACGAGGCAATTATTCGTGCAGTTGACGGTAACCCTAATGTCAGCGTCAGAGAAGTTGCTGCTGTACAAGGTAACGTTGACCACGTCACTGTATGGAGAGTGCTACGGGAGAACCAGTTGTTTCCGTACCATGTACAGCATGTGCAGGCACTATCAGCAGCTGATTGGCCTCCACGGGTACACTTCTGTGAATGGTTCATCCAACAATGTGTCAATCCTCATTTCAGTGCAAATGTTCTCTATACGGATGAGGCTTCATTCCAACGTGATCAAATTGTAAATTTTCACAATCAACATGTGTGGGCTGAGGAGAATCTGCATGCAATTGTGCTATCACGTCATCAACACGGATTTTCTGTGAACGTTTGGGCAGCCATTGTTGGTGATGTCTTGATTGGGCCCCATGTTCTTCCACCTACGCTCAATGAAGCACGTTATCATGATTTTATACGGGATACTCTACCTGTGCTGCTAGAATATGTGCCTTTACAAGTACGACACAACATGTGGTTCATGCACGATGGAGCTCATGCACATTTCAGTCGAAGTGTTCGTACACTTCTCAACAACAGATTCGGTGACCGATGGATTGGTAGAGGCGGACCAATTCCATGGCCTCCACGCTCTCCTGACCTCTACCCTCTTGACTTTCATTTATGGGGGCATTTGAAAGCTCTTGTCTACTCAACCCCGGTACCAAATGTAGAGACTCTTCGTGCTCGTATTGTGGACGGCTGTGATACAATACGCCATTCTCCAGGGCTGCATCAGCGCATCAGGGACTCCATGCGAGAGAGGGTGGATGCATGTATCCTCGCTAACTGAGGACATTTTGAACATTTCCTGTAACAAAGTGTTTGAAGTCACGCTGGTACGTTCTGTTGCTGCGTGTTTCCATTCCATGATTAATGTGATTTGAAGAGAAGTAATAAAATGAGCTCTAACATGGAAAGTAAGCGTTTCCGGACACATGTCCACATAACATATTTTCTTTCTTTGTGTGTGAGGAATGTTTCCTGAAAGTTTGGCCGTACCTTTTTGTAATACCCTGTATACAGAAAAGTTTCACTCTTGTGGCAAGTGAGCAAGTAGCTGAGTGCGCCAGCATGGCAGCTCAGCCTGTTTGGTCAGAGGGTTTAGCTACCCTCTGTAATAAAAAAAAACTGAGTGAATGGATCAACGAACAACCTGAACTGGTGTCATGAGACGTCCGCCCCGAACATATACCACGAACAAAATGAGACCATAAAAAAAAAGTGGCAAGCGAGCGAGACTCCCACCCAGGCGATCCTGGTTCTAGACCCATCAATGCTACTTCTGTTTCCTTTTTTTTCAATGCCGGTTTTAATTTTAATTAATCATGAACACTCCATAATGAATTGATTAAAAAGAATTACAAGCTTCTCTAAATCAAAATTACAAATTGAATGTTACATTTTGTTTCAATCTTTTGCGTTTTTTGTATTTTAACAGGAAATTAACTCTAGTGTAATTTCTTGAGATTTTTTATTATTGTTCAATTTGTTTTCGTTGTATTTTAAATTTTGTTCCGTTGAGGTAGGGAATATTAAAAAAAGCAACGAATGAGCGATTAAAAATATGTTTCATTTAATGGAAAGTTAATCGATATTTCCTATGTTTTGACGAGTACATTCTGACGGAAGATACTTGTTATAAAGACAATCAAAACATTTGTACGTTCGACACCATGAAAATTGTACAAATGCACATTCATTTTCGTCGCAATCGCATCTGTATTTTCTCAAGTCCGCAGGAAACGCCACTACATTGACGTTATGGAATACTTCTTTTTGCGATGGATCTATCGTCACGAAAACAAAAGTAGCATAGACGGGTCTAGGGTCGCCTGGACGGGAGTCTCGCTCGCTTGCCACTCAGCTACTCGCTCACTTGCCATGAGAGTGAAACTTTTCTATATATAAAGGGCTGCCCAAACTTTAACAGGCAATATTTCAAAAACGAGGTCGCACCTACAATTTTAGGGTGTGGTAGGTGCCTACCCACACCATAAGCAGGCGAAGTGGGACCTCATAACTCGATGCACCTCCCAGAAGGTCCCCTCGTGAGCGAAACTAAGAGCCGGACGTACCGCCCATCTGGGGGTGGGAGTTGGTTCTGAGCGACTTTAAGTGCCAGACGTGCCGCGCATCTGGGGGTGGGGGTGGGGGGGGGGTAATGGTTTGGTAGCCACATTCGGTGACAAGTATGTATTTAGCGACGTTTGAAAGCGATCAAGTGGAGCACAATATAGTCGTTTAGGACAGCAAACAAGAGTGTATTTTGTGAATTGTGAACAGGCTGTCGAGTGCCGTGATTGCGAAATATGAATTTTATAGTGAAGTGTTGCAGCATCATTTAGTAACAGCCACCCTTACTTAACTGCCCTGCAGACTGCATTTCAAGTGTTTAGGGCATATATTGGAGAAAAATAAACTACTTGTTCAAATTATACATCAATGTGAGTGACTCAATATTTTAAATTTCACCGCAATACCTGCCTACATTGTTTTGTTATATTTTATTTCAGCTTAAAAAATGAGTTTACGACAGATGTGAACTGGCACCCTATGACGTAAAACGTAGCCAAACATTGAGACCAGTCACATCTCTGGGACACTCAATTAAGCTGAGTGCAACAAATATACCGGGTGATCAAAAAGGCAGTATAAATTTCAAAAATTAATAAACCACGGAATAATGTAGATAGAGAGGTAAAAATCGACACACATGCTTGGAATGACATGGGGTTTTATTAGAACCAAAAAAAGCAAAGTATTGCTAGACGCATGAAAGATCTCTTGCGCGCGTCCTTTCGTGATGATCGTGTGCTCAGCCGCCACTTTCATCATGCTTGGCCTCCCAGGTCCCCAGACCACAGTCCGTGCGATTATTGGCTTTGGGGTTACCTGAAGCCGCAAGTGTATCGTGATCGACCGACATCTCTAGGGATGCTGAAAGACAACATCCGACACCAATGCCTCACCATAACTCTGGACATGCTTTATAGTGCTGTTCACAACATTATTCCTCGACTACAGCTATTGTTGGGGAATGATGGTGGACATATTGAGCATTTCCTGTAAAGAACATCATCTTTGCTTTGTCTTACTTTGTTATGCTAATTATTGCTATTCTGATCAAATGAAGCGCCATCTGTCGGACAATTTTCGAACGTTTGTATTTTTTTGGTTCTAGTAAAACCCCATGTCATTCCAAGCATGTGTGTCAATTTGTACCTCTATATCTACATTATTCCGTGATTTATTCAGTTTTCAAATTTATACTGACTTTTTGATCACCCGGTATATATTTTCGTGCCATAGCACATGGAGGCTCGAGCCGAACTATTCAAACGCCAATGTGTAGTGTCCAGGACCATCGTAGCAAAAACAATGCAACAGTGGCAGCAAACACATGGGAACAGGATAAAGTAATAAAAGCACCGCAAGGAAAGTCACCGTTTGTGCTGCAGAAGCCACTCCATACCAAGCTGTCAGGGAAACAAACACATATGAGTGCAAGGAATACTTGTTTATCCTTGTCTCAGCCTAGCACTGTTAAATCTAAGAAAAATCGCTCGCTTGCTGGGTGCATGGTAAAGCTTCTCAAAATGCTCTGAACAATAGTGATATAATTTCATCATAAGTACCATCAACAGAAACATCATTGCTATATGATGTTTTACCCAAAGGTCCTCAAAAGCTAAAAAGTATTTCTGCTGCTGCATGTACAAATGAAAAAAGTGCACCATGAGGTTCCACAAGCGACTTTTTTCTTTTTACCCTGGCACACTCATTACAACAGCAACATCATCAAATGGCCAAACCTCCAGCAGCGACTTATGACACAATACAGAAAACCCTGCTCTAAGTCAAAGTGTGAAATATGATGTAAATGTACTAAGGGACCAACATCAGACAGTGGGAGTAGCTCTACAAGCGTTATCATATTTCACCAGAGTATCAGAGGTCTCAAAAATAAATTAGATTTTTTATTGGTAAATATAGGTAACATGGATCTTGTTAACAATATACATGTTTTATGTCTTACTTAGCACCATATGGTAGTGGGAACTGAGAAGCTGCAGCTTGAATGGCATTATTTAGCTACTCATTATTGCCAAAAAAGAAGAAAGAAAGGCGGCATTGTAATTTATATTGATAATACAATTATTTATGAAATGCTAAATTTTAATGAACTGTTGTCCAGATCAACATTTTGAAGACTGTGGCATTGAAATTACTGCAAAGGATGTGGCAGTAACAGTCCTTATAGTATATAGAGTTCTGGGGAGAAAAGTTTTATGTTTCTATAAATAAGTTAGAATCTCTTTTGACTAACCTTTTTTCCTAATACCAGAGGTTTAATAGTTACCGAGGAATTTAATGTTAACTTCATAATTGATAACAACTGTAAGACTGACCTCGAGCATTTAATGAATTTTACAACTTAATTGGTATGGTTAACATCACCACTAGAGTTACAGAAAATCACAATAGTCTTAATAGACAATATTTTTATCTACATGAATAGATTCAGCAGTGCAAGTATAAGCCGTCATAAATCGATTTTCTGAACATGATGGGCAACTTCATAAGGTTAACAACGTTTGACTAAACACAGTTTCCCAAACTTATGAGACCTATAGTTTTATTAACATTGCATCTCAGCCTCCCTTTAATTACCATGTGTCACAGATTGATTGTGACCCAATCTATAGAATAACTAATATAAATGGAAAAAATTCTTATTTTCCTAAATGAATTCATCTTTGTATTTGAAATAACTTTTCCTAAAAGGATTATGAAGGTGAGTGATAAGGTTTCTTCCAATAAACCATGTATTACAGAAGGAATTAAAGTTCTCTGTGGGACTAGGAGGGAATAACATGCCCCATTAAGAGTAACAAATGATCCTCTTAAAATATCTGATTATAAATTTTACTGTAAAATTTTAGAAAAGGTGGAAAACAAATCCAGGAGCTTATATATTAAATAACGAGCAAGGTGGTGCAGTGGTTAGCACACTGGACTCGCATTCAGGAGGACGACGGTTCAATCCCGCGTCTGGCCATCTTGATTTAGGGTTTTCTGTGATTTAACTACATCGCTCCAGGCAAATTACGGGACGGTTCCTTTGACAGGGCATGGCCGACTTCCTTCCCCATCCTTCCATAATCCAATGAGACCGATGAACTCACTGTTTGGTCTCTTCCCTCAAACACCCCCTCCCCCCATATATATTAAAAGGAAAGGAAAACTCTATTAAATAAATAAAGTCAGAAATGAGAGAGTGGGGTAAGTGCAGTAAGAATGATTATACCATAGAGATAAGCTACAATGATGAGGTGGTACATAATTCTGAAATTTAATTGTAACTGAACAAGTTGATTGTAAGGGCTTGTTAAATATAGTCATGAATAATTACAATGAGCTGACCACAACATATATGATCTAATTTTTATAGCTCCAGTCACTATTTCTGAAGTTAAAAATATGGTTAAGGCCTTAAAAAACAATAATACCACAGGTACTGACAAAATTTCATCTTACATTATAAAGCATTGGTAGGGTTGCTGTTAAAATTTCATGATGTTTGTTCTCTATTTTTGTAAGTTGAATTGTTTGGTAGTTATGTGTGATTTTTAATACCACAGTCTTTTTACAAGGACTTAGAGAATATTTGAGTGAATAGCGAGAAAGCAATGGAGAATGTATTGTCCGTACACTTCATTTCACAATCCACTTCTCAGCTTTGCTAAACTGAGATAAAATGTTCTAACTCCCTAAGAATAATGGAAAACAGTCAGGAACCATAACAATAAATAAAAGCCTATTGTCGCTTAATGAAACAGCGTATTATGATCAAAGTTCACACACAGACAAGAATAAATACAAAGTTCACTAAAACTTGTCCTATCGTACTCAGCACTCGAAAAAGTACACAGACGATTTATATTGTTTGTTCCTACTTACGAAATGTTAGTTCTCGCCTTAAAAGGGGAGAATAATCTCAGACACTAGCCACGTGGTTTTCTATAGTATAGTGGGTGCCACACAAAACAGAAACAGGTATGAAACAAGTGTTTTCCAGAAAATGATTAATCCAATTAAGTTTACTTTTATATAGTTTCACCAGTCATATGCAATACATCATTCGACAAATACACAATAATGTTAGCCATTGTCAACGCCATCTGAGGCTTAAGCAGACATGAAACAGATTAAAAAAATGGTTCAAATGGCTCGGAGCACTATGGGACTTATCAGCTATAGTCATCAGTCCCCTAGAATGTAGAACTACTTAAACCTAACTAACCTAAGGACAGCACACAACACCCAGCCATCACGAGGCAGAGAAAATCTCTGACCCCGCCGGGAATCGAACCCGGGAACCCGGGCATGGGAAGCGAGAACGCTACCGCACGACCACGAGATGCGGGCAACAGATTAACATCAGAGGGTAGCATATTCCTGGAAAACCGACAACAATCGACTAGCCCCTCTGGTGCAGGCACCTTGTTATTTATACATGCTCAGTGCAGATGACTAAGGGAACACTTGTTTAAAAATTGCTTCTAGTGTTTGCAGCAGTGAACAGCCAGTACCCTTTAGACCAAATATAATTATTTATATCCCTAATTATTTATATCCCAATTTTTCTATAAGAAAACCTGTAATTTATTTATATTCTATAAAACCCTCAGTACAATAACTCTTAAAATTAGAACTCCTGAATATTCTGAACAGAACCAACAGTAGAGGTAATCTCTAAGCTGTTCCTGTTTTCATGTTCTGTACCTCGAAGCTTTACAATATTATTTAGGAACTCGGTACATCTTCATGATTACATATAATGAATACTGTGCTGTCACCTTGGCTTTTCAGCTTAAAAACAAAGATTAGTCAATCATACTCGTTTTACAAAATTTAGGTACAAATTTCATTTCTTAATAATTCAAAAAGTTATCACATATCTTCATAGAAATTTCTGTCATATGTGTTTATGATAAACTGAACATAATTCCAAAGGTTGAGCTCTGTAGCTTTAAATTATGCACTTCTGGAATTTCGAAAAAAGTGCAACAATTCAAAAAGCAAAAGAGTACCTTCCTGTAAATTTCTACCATGTGTTTTCATGACAAACTGCATCTCATTCTAAAAGTAGAAGTTTCTAGCGTTAATATTGCGCACCCCTTAGAATTTTGTAAACAGTTGATTTTAGAAGTAAGCAATTGGTGAGTCATGGTGGAATTCATCACAATACTTAACATTTTCGTATCCTTTTATAATGTGACCAAGTTTTGAAACAATATTTAAAGATTAAAGTTAAACATAAGTGTATGGATCAATCTCTTTGTTAGCAGCCCACAACATATGCTCAGGCTCTCTGTTGGACTGACCTTAACTGAATGACTGCGAGAAAGAACAGTACTCCATGCACTGTGTTAGTGTGGGCTTGCTTCCATATTTTAACCTATATTTTATTTTGTGAAGAGATTTCTTTGGAAAAAATATGAGATATTGGAAGCAAGACCTTAAAATGTCTTAGTTCGTAATTAATTGTACCTGTAAAGAAAGAATGCAATAAACACTACACTTGTACATCTTTGGTATTCACGTAGTACTGATCATACTCTCTATGGTGAGTGTACTATGATCACCCTCACTTTGGGTACAGGGGGTAATCACTGTGGTGAGGGTTCTTCTCACCACTCTGTTGCTAAACAAGGTGTAGGGTAGGAATCACTTTCGTTGGTGTCCTTCCTTGCCGCTCTCTCAATTACACTATGGCACCATGTCCATGAGAAACATATAACATAAACTTGACTTGGGTCTCTCATTATACTAAAGGAGGTGTCGTGGTTGCAACGATGGACCTCGCCATGGACGTCGTGAGTGAAGTTGCGCATCATGCAGCCTATTGCGCACAGTTTGAGCCGTAATACGATGTCCAGCGGGTGCACAAAAAGCATTATTCAACAAGGTGGCGTTGCTGTCAGGGTTCCTCTGAGCCATAATCTGTACGTAGCAGTCATCCACTGCAGTAGTAGCCCTTGGGTAGCTTCAGCGAGGCATGTCATCGACAGTTCCTGTCTCTTTATATCTCCTCCATGTCCATACGACATCGCTTTGGTTCACTCCGAGATGCCTGGACACTTCCCTTGTTGAGAGCCCTTCCTGGCAATAAGTAACAACGCGAACGCGATCGAAACGTAGTATTGACCGTCTAGAAATGGTTGAACTACATACAACACGAGCCTTTTGAGTACAGAGTTGTGTCACCCACAAATTGCAAGAACTTTCCATGAGAGCTTAAGTCACTTGAAAAAAACTAGGAACAAGAGGGGATCCATAGTAGTTATGGCTTGCGAGTACATATTTTGGTTGTTCACAAATTTTTAGATTCAGATAAATCTGAGAGTGTGAAATACCAACTGCTGTAGAATGACTATAATTATGAAACAATTTATGCAACTGCAGCCACTGTCAATAATAATAATAATAATAATAATAATAATGGTAATATGTATTACTTGTTTGATGAAGGAAAGAATTGTTTTGTGGGATTTTGTTGTTTTGTACATAATTAAGTACAGTCTAGGGAGTTTTCGTGCTTTTTTATTTTTTTGGATACATTTTCGAGATCCCTAACACTTTTATTAGTTTACGAATTAACTTCCAGGCTGAAAATCAGAAATTATTACATTGCACCCACCCAACCACATACGCTTAATGTACAGTTCTTTGTTAAATGTTCATTTGCAGTCACGCTTATATCATTAAGTCACGTTTTCAATCAATGGATCTACATCTACATCTACATTTACACTCCGCAAGCCACCCAACGGTGTGTGGCGGAGGAAACTTTACGTGCCACTGTCATTACCTCCCTTTCCTGTTACAGTCGCGTATGATTCGCACTGAAGAACGACTGCTGGAAAGCCTCCGTGCGCTCTCGAATCTCTCTAATTTTACATTCGTGATCTCGTCTGGAGGTATAAGTAGGGAGAAGCAATATATTCGATACCTCATCCAGAAACGCATCCTCTCGAAACCTGGACAGCGAGCTACACCGAGATGCAGAGCGCCTCTCTTGCAGAGTCTGCCACTTGAGTTTGCTAAACATCTCCGTAACGCTATCACGCTTGCCAAATAATCCTGTGACGAAACGCGCCGCTCTTTTTTGGATCTTCTCTATTTCCTCTGTCAACCAAACCTGGTTTGGATCCCACACTGCTGAGCAATAATCATGTAGAGGTCGAACGAGTGTTTTGTAAACCACCTCCTTTGTTGATGGACTACATTTTCTAAGGACTCTCCCAATGAATCTCAACCTGGCACCTGCCTTACGAACAATTAATTTTATATGATAATTCCACTTCAAATCGTTCCGTACGCATACTCCCAGATATTTTACAGAAGCAACTGCTACCCATGTTTGTTACGCTATCACATAATCATACAATAAAGGATCCATCTTTCTATGTATTCGCAATACATTACATTTGTCTATGTTAAGGGTCAGTTGCCTATCTGCTGCAGATCTTCCTGCATTTTGCTGCAACTTTCTAATGCCGCAACATCTCTGTATACTACTGCATCATCCGCAAATAGCTGCATGGAACTTCCGACACGATCTACTAGGTCATATATATATATATATATATATATATATATATATATATATATATAGAGAGAGAGAGAGAGAGAGAGAGAGAGAGAGAGAGAAAGAGAGAGAGAGAGATAAAAGCAATGGTCCCATAACACTCCCCTGTGGCACGCCAGAGGCTACTTTAACGTCTGCAGACGTCTTTCCATTGAGAACAACATGCTGTGTTTTGTTTCCTAAAAACTCTTCAATCCAGCCACACAGCTGGTCTGATATTCTGTAGGCCCTTACTTTGTTTATCAGGCGACAGTGCGGAACTGTATCGAACGCCAAGGAAAATGGTATCTACCTGGGAGCCTGTATTTAATATTTTCTGGGTCTCATGAACAAATAAAGCGAGTTGGGTCTCACACGATCGCTGTTTCCGGAATCCATGTTGATTCCTACAGAGTAGATTCTGGGTTTTCAGAAATGACACGATACGCAAGCAAAAAATATGTTCTAAAATTCTACAACAGATCGATGTCACAGATATAGGCCTATAGTTTTGCGCATCTGCCCGACGACCCTTCTTGAAAACTGGAACTACCTGTGCTCTTTTCCAATCATTTGGAACCTCCTGTTCCTCTAGAGACTTGCGGTACATGGCTGTTAGAAAGGGGGCAAGTTCTTTCGTGTACTCTGTGTAGAATCGAATTGGTATCCCGTCAGGTCCAGTGGACTTTCCTCTGTTGAATGATTTCTGTTGCTTTTCTATTCCTTGGATACTTATTTCGATGTCAGCCATTTTTTCGTGTGTGCGAGGATTTAGAGAAGGAACTGCAGTGTGGTCTTCCTCTGTGAAACAGCTTTGGAAAAAGGTATTTAGTATTCCAGCTTTACGCGTGTCATCCTCTGTTTCAATGTCATTATCATCCCAGAGTGTCTGGATATGCTGTTTCGATCCACTTACTGATTTAATGTAAGACCAGAACTTCCTAGAATTTTCTGTCAAGTCGCTACACAGAATTTTACTTTAGAATTCACTGAACGCTTCACGCATAGCCCTCCTTACGCTAACTTTGACATCGTTTAGCTTCTGTTTGTCTGAGAGGTTTTGGCTGCGATTAAATTTCCAGTGAAGCTCTCTTTGCTTTCGCCGTAGTTTTCTAACTTTGTTGTTGAACCACGGTGGGTTTTTCCCGTCCCTCACAGTTTTACTCGGCACGTACCTGTCTAAAACGCATTTTACGACTGCCTTGAACTTTTTCCATTAACACTCAAGATTGTCAGTGTCGGAACAGGAATTTTCGTTTTGATCTGTTAGGTAGTCTGAGATCTGCCTCCTATTACTATTGCTAAACAGATAAACCTTCCTCCCTTTTTTTTATATTCCTATTTACTTCCATATTCAGGGATGCTGCTTCGGCCTTATGATCACTGATTCCCTGTTCTGCACTTCCAGAGTCGAAAAGTTCGGGTCTGTTTGTTATCAGTAGGACCAAAATGTTATCTCCACGAGTCGGTTCTCTGTTTAATTGCTCGAGGTAATTTTCGGATAGTGCACTCAGTATAATGTCACTCGATACTCTGTCCCTACCACCCATTCTGAACATCTGAGTGTCCCAGTCTATACCTGGTAAATTGAAATCTCCTCCTAAGACTATAACAGGCTGAGGAAATTTATGTGAAATGTATTCCAGATTTTCTCTCAGTCGTTCTGCCACTAATGCTGCTGAGTCGGGAGGTCGGTAAAAGGAGTCAATTATTAACCTAGCTCGGTTGTTGAGTATAGCCTCCACCCGTAATAATTCACAGGAAGTATCCACTTCTATTTCACTACAGGATAAACTACTACTAACAGCGACAAACACGCCACCACTGGTTGCATGCAATCTATCCTTTCTAAACACCGTCTGTATCTTTGCAAAAATTTCGGCAGAATTTATCTCTGAGTTCAGCCAGCTTTCCGTACCTATAACGATTTCAGCTTCGGTGCTTTCTATCACCACTTGAAGTTCCGGTACTTTACCAATGCAGTTCGACAGTTTACAATTACAATACCAATTGCTGCTTCATCGCCGCATGTCCCACACCCGTTGCGGCTGTTGCCCTTTCTGTACTTGCCCAAGGCCATCTAACCTAAAAAAAAACCAGTTCACGTCACACAACTCCTGCTACCCGTGTAGCTGCCTGCTGTGTGTAGTGGACTCCTGACCTACACAGCAGAACCCGAAACCCTACCACCCTAAGGCGCAAGTCGAGGAATCTGCAGCCCACACGATTGCAGAACTGTCTCAGCCTCTGATTCAGACCCTCCACTCGGCTCTGTGCCAAAGGTCTGCAGTCAGTCCTGTCGACGATGCTGCAGATGATGAGCTCTGCTTTCATCCCACTAGCGAGACTGGCAGTCTTCACCAAATCAGATAGCCGCCAGAAGCCAGAGAGGATTTCCTCTGATCCATAGCGACACACATCATTGGTGCTGACATGAGCGACCACCTGCAGATGGGTGCACCCTGTACCCTTCATGGCGTCCGGAAGGACCCTTACCACATCTGGAATGACTCTCCCTGGTATGCACACGGAGGGAACATTGGTTTTCTTCCCCTCCCTTGCAGTCATATTCTTAATGGGCCCAATTATGCAACTGATGTTGGAGCTCCCAACTACCAGCAATCCCACCCTCTGTGACCACCCAGATCCTGCAGACTGAGGGGCAACCCCTGGAACAGGACAAGCAGCCATGTCCGGCCGAAGATCAGTGTCAGCTGGAGACAGAGCCTGAAACCGGTTCGTCAAACAAACTGGAGAGGCCTTCCGTTCAGCCCTCCGGACTGTCTTTCGCCACCTGCCACACCTCGAGATGACCTCCCACTCTACCACGGGTGAGGGATCAGCCTCAATGTGGGTGGTATCCTGTGCAGTCACAGCTGTAGTCCGATCGGGGGATGCGTGGGATGAGCTGGCTGTATCTGACAACCCCCTGTCCGGACCCTCACAGTGATGCCCAATGGCAACAGCCTGAAGCTGTGTGACCGAAGCCAACACTGCCTGAAGCTGGGAGCGAAGGGATGTCAACTCAGCCCGCATCTGAACACAGCAGTCTGGTCTACGATGCCTTCGTTCCTTTTTGTCTAACTTTTCCCAGTAATTTACCTTTCTGTTTGCACTAAAATAGACTCAGCAGAGTTCATGTTGACACTGCACAAAAACGCCAGTTCCCACATACTAAAAAAAAAATAGGAATTCAAACGCATTACTGTAGGATAAAATTCAAAATTCAGTATACTATAACTCATTGATAAATATACAAATAAGTTTTTCTATTAGTACAACTATAACACATACTGACATCCGATCTAATTTTACTAGATATTGAGTGAGTTGGCAAATCTGAGTAGTGTGCTACCGTCTACGAGATTTTATACCAAGTGAATTGGGATAAAAGTGTGCTTCGGTGTGCTACCACCTAGTGGCATTGATGTAAACTTGTAGTTAAATGGTAAGAGCTAGCTGTGCATCAAATCCACATGTGTTTGACTCATAAGGCAATTCAAAATGGATCTGAGCACTATGGGACTTAACTTCTGAGGTTATCAGTCCCCTAGGACTTAGAACTACTCAAACCTAACTAACCTAAGGACATCACACATATCCATGCCCAGGGCAGGATTCGAACCTGCGACCGTAGCGGTCGCGCGCCTAGAGCTGCTTGGCCACCATAAGGCAATTATGTATGACCAATTACACATGCACAAAAGTTCCTTAAATTGAGAATGTGCTCATGACCCTGATGCCAAGCTTCACGGAGTCTAGAGGTGTAGCATACCATGGTAGTTTGAAGTGCTGTATATTTCATATTAACACATCTATGTTTTGTTTAATGGAGCATTCAAAGAAAAATAACCAATAAAAGTTTCTTCATCAAAGCACCTTCTCCCACTTTTAATTATTCTAATAGGCAGTTCCCATTTCTGATTATCATTAACAACATGCTTTCCAATAAAAGACACAGTAATTACATCAGTCAGTTCAACTAGGCTCTAATCAAAGCCAATCTTTCCCCGGTACATTAATTAAAAATCAGTGCCAATCAACAGTTAGAAATTTAAACCCAACACAATTAAAAAACGATGCTCTATAATTACATCTCTGACTCCTATTGGCATCAGAGCCTCTTGGTGCACTAGTCACTGTATTTTTCCAATGTTAACATGTTCAAGACAATTCACGCCACTGGGGTGTGAGGGCTGCCTTGCCTCCCAGATGGAGCATGCCTGTGTGGTGTCGCTGACCCTCATGGTGCCACCCTCTGTAGACCTTTTTCTGTCATTTAATGAGGTTCGCCCATGAGTTGTAGTGTCAAGTAAATTGGTGCAGCTCATCAAATATTCGTCTTTATTACTCCAGAATTTCGACGCTTTTCATTTTGTTCTCAAAGGTAAGTGAATAATCCATTTTATTTCATAAAACCAATTTCTCAGAGGTATATCCAAAAATTTTTTTGGAGGTATCCTGGGCCTTTCAACGAAATTATTGGGAAGGGGGTGTCAAAACATATCTGGCTATGTTCTTGCCTGTTCTAGGTATTTTACAAAGCATAGTGTCATTTCATGTCAGTCTTTTCATTTTTATGGATGTTGAATATATGAGTTCTCCAGATATGGTCTGTTATTACTGGATAAATGTTCACTAATGGGAATACTCTTTCATCTATAACTAAATAATAAACATATACCAATTTTCCCATAAATAATGTTTTCCAGGTGCAATATTTAATGTTTTTCTTCTTTCGCAGTTTTTAGATGTTGGAGAGTCCATTTATGTGGCCATTTGGAAGTATAAAGACGCAAACCTACACTGCATATGAAGTCCACCACTTAGTGAGTGGATAATGGTTGCCAATGACTTTAAATATTTGTCAGATGAATCGAGTTCAAGTGAGGATGAAAAGGAGCCCACTAACTTCCAAGATGTACCTGGTGTTACAGAAGTACCAGCGCTACTGAAGTACCAGGTGCTGCATCTGATATAGCAATGACAGGGCGCAGTAATGAGGCTTCAGAACCCAGCACAGGTCATCAATCCCATCAGGCCACCATATCTCCTGTTTTCTCCCTGAAGGTAAGGCGAATGAGTAACCACCAGATAACAGAGAGGAGATACCTTTTATTTATTTTATTTATTTAGTCCATCTAACTCCACATGTATAGAATATATGCAACGATATTGGACATGGTTAAGTCTTTACGACATAAAATACAGTTTGTATTGCATTCCTAGGGTCTAGATATTTAAGTAATTTAGCAAAGAATCACATATACAATAAAAATTAGAGACAACTTACGAAGTAGCGTATTCATAATGCATATTTATTTTTGTTGTTTGGTTTCTAGGTACTCTGTCAGACTGTAAAAGCAATGACCAATTAAATATGTCTTTAGTTCAGCCTTAAAACTACTGAGTTTAGTTACTGATTTAATATGGTTAGGATCGTTACTGTAAATTTTTATCCCAATTTGTAGATCGCCGTCTTGGCAGAATGATGTTCTCACGTGCTTCATATGAAGATCCGATTTTTGTCTTATATTCTATGCATGTATATCATTTTAATAAGATATCTGGGTGTCTACCAATATATTGTTTTATGAAAACTGACTTCTCATAGATACAAATGCATGGAATAGGAGGAACTGACATTTTTTTGAATATGGGTTTGCATGATTTCCTATTCTTTTCCCCTTCAATAATTCTTAATGTTCTCTTTTGTGTCCTAAAAAGTTTAATCTTTGTTGTTGCATTGTCCCAGCAGATTATGCCATATTTAATTACAGACTGCACATAGGAATAATTACATTTAATAGGCTGGATTTGTTGCAACCAGTTTTCTTTGCAGAAATTCAATGTGTACCTCCCATTTTGTGTTGTTCTGGAGCCAGAATCCCAGAAATTTTGTGCTGTCAGCACTTTCAAGATCTCTGTCCCTTAGTTCTATCTGTATATCTGGATGGTGCCTTCCTTTTATATTGTAGAAGTTCAGCGCTACTGTCTTTTCTTTATTTATAATTAGCTTATTATAGCTGAACCACTGTTCTAAGCTGTTCATTGTTTGGATAGCAGAGTCTTTTAGTTTTTCTTCTGTTTTCCCACTAATAAGGAAGCTTGTATCATCTACAAATTGGAGGGTAGTTGGCAATGCTTGTTGTATATAAGGCCATTGACATAGAGGAGAAACAGAATGGGTCCTAATATTGACTCTTGAGGGATGCTGTATGCCATTCATTGGATATACCTCCAATTCCTCAATGTTTAAGCTTCTGCAGTAGGACATTATGGTTAATGATGTCGACAGCTATGGATAAATTAAGACATGTGCCTGTCACAAACTCACTCTCATCCAGTTTAGAATAGATTTCATTAAGAAATTCAAATAGTGTACTCTCAGTTGAATAGCCTTTCCTGAAACCGTGTTGTGAGGGAGAGAGAATTTTATGTTTATTTAGGAAATCAGACAATCTCCTATAAAAAAATCTTTCTAAATTTTTTGAAAATACACATGGTAGGGCTATTGGCCTATAATTTGAAATGTCTTCTGGATTTCCGTTTTTGAGCGGTGGTTTCAGTTTTGCTTGAATTTTTAAGCATGAATGGAAAGTTCCTGATGGCAGTGAGCTGTTGCACAAGTGTGTCAAGGGCTCAGCTAAGCCAAGGCAGCATCTTTTAATGATCGCATCTGGCATTCCATCAATTCCACATGAATACCCTGTTTACAAGATTTTTATAACTGATAAAATTGCTTCTGTATTTGTGGGTGAAAGGAACAATGACATAGACACGTTTCTTATGCTACTGGATGATGGAAGTGATATTTTGTTGCGTTCTTTCAGTCCACTCACTAACTATTTCCTGATGTTTGCAAAATACTTGTTGAAAGTCTCTGCAATTTCTGTTGGACGAGAAGTCGTTTGTCCTTCATAACATAGCTTTAGATTTGTTTTTTGAATTTTCGATGTATTTGTCATTTGACATTGTTTTAGTAGCTTTCCTTATGGGATTTGAGGATCCTCTTGTTATTCTTCAGTTATAAATTAAATTCGTGATGCATGTTATGCGTTTTTGCTATATTGTGTAATCTTCTCTTCTCTGCTCAAGTGTCTAAAACCTGTTTGAAACCATTTGTTCTTTTCGAAGTTCAGTTGACTTTTTTTAATGGAAATGCAGCTTCAAAGTAAGACATTAAGATTTCCATGAATTTTTCAAACTTTTTGTGCGTATTTTCACAAGTATTCACTTCATACTTAATCTGTATATAAAACTTTTTTTTGTTCGTTACTGAATTTTCTTGTTTCTTTTACAAGTTCCTCTTTCTCATTTGTTTCACCTTGGATGTGAAAAACAATGAACTGTGCATAGTGAGCGCTGAAGACAGTATTAAGATTTCTGGCACAGAATTTGTGATCCACATTAGTGTTTATAAATATCTGATCATTTGTTGAGCTTGTTGTTGGTGTAACTCTTGTAGAAGAATCAATGGTGGCTTTTACATTATGTTTCCAGTAGGGTCATTAAGGATTGCTAGTTGTTGAGATTTCCTGAAAATCAATATTAAAACCTCTACTCATGATCACTGTTTTCTTGAAGTTTTTTATAGGATCTAAAGCTGCATCTAGTTGATGACAGAAATCAACTAAGTTCCCATCAGGTCTCCTATATACATAGATGATTATTAATTTTAATGCTGATAGTTCAACTGGAAATAATTCAAAAATTTTCTCTTTAGCTAACAGTTCTAAAGGGTTTTATGTTACAATAACCAATACCAGTTTTAGCAAATATACCTTACCCTCCATGACTAGATGTAGTTTTAGAGAAGTATGCAAGTTTTGTGACTGACATTGCATCTTTATTCAGCCAATTTTCAGTTATACAAACTACAGAAACGTTTTTTGAGTCATCAGTAAACAAAATTTCAAGTTCACTTAATTTGATTTGCAACGATTGGACATTTTGGTGAATCAGCATGAAATTAAGGGATTTTTTGGACTTTGACATATTTAATTTGTCATTTACCTTTATGTTGTAAATAAAAAAATCGTTCAGGTGTACTGGAAGTACTGCTTTTCTTTCCCCTACTGCACTTATTATTCTATTATCATCTGCTACAGAATTTTGCTCTGTGTCTGGCTCCCTTGTTATTTGTTCAGTTGCTCCAGTTGTTGGTTCTGCTGCTGATGCTGCTGTTGATGATTTTGTTGCTGGTGTTAAAGTTGGGTCTGCAATTGGTGAAGCTGTTACTGCATTCATTGTTGTTGCTGTGACTGAATATTGGGGTACCTTGTTTCTTCTTTTATTGCTGTTGATGACCATGAGTGAGAACTTGTTGGCGTTGTATCCTTTGAATTTTGGGGGGACCAATCCAGGATGATTTTATTTTTGAGTGTTTGATGCCTCGTGTTGATAATTTCTTTTATTTTTTTAGAGAAGCAAATATTGCTAACATTTATGAGTTGTACATTTCTGAAATGCTTGCTAGAGAATGAAATTTGTCAATTGCCATTGATTGTTTCTTTATTAACGCATGATGAAGAAGTAAGTCATGCCAATGTGGAATGTTCACCACTAAAACATTTGTGTGTTTCACCTGTCCTAAGCACCTTTTTAGTCCTTGTTTTGCTTTTTGAGTTTCATTTTTGTACATGTCATTTGACCCACCAAATAGCATCACAAAGTCTTCAGAGGATGAGTCAGAAACGTCTGTAATCGTACATGCTGGCAAATTTTCGACATAGAAGCACCAGGCTTTATATAAGTGATTATTTGTACACTGGATTGACTGTTTAGAAGGCGAGCAAATCCACGACCATGACTGTCTTTTCATGTTTAGAATGGCCACCAGCGTTATAGCCAAAACATTTAGTATCAGCGCTGTACAAACACTTGATATTTAGGTCACGCAAGTGTTCATGTCTTTCAGACAGTCTCTCTCTCTTTCATGATAGTAATTGAGTTGTTAAGCATTCTTTCAGATGTAGTTCCACATTCAGCTCACAAATGACTTTTACCACATGCACGACTTTCATTGTCTTGCATAGCTGATTGCACTCTGAAACTGATTGCAAAAACGATATTAGGGTCATTTAATGAGTTTCGTTAAGAATGTGGCACTTTTTCACTTTGCCTGGAATTTCGAGGTTACCATGAAGCAAGTTCACTGTCAGTTCACACTTTTCAGATGTAAGTTTTTTTAGTTTGCTCATTAGGTCACTAATGGATGGTTACAGACAACTTACACATTCATTTAACTTTCTGATTTCATCGCTACAATTTGGGCACATGCTGTTTTTCTCGATACAATTTTCACTTTTTTTCGCATGAACACTATGTATGTCAACACTAGCTGCTGTCTTCTGACACATGCTAACATGTTCTCCAGGACTTTAGGAGATCTCCTCTCCTGTTACACCAATGTCATTTTTCTTCTTATTCACCCACAACTTTTGAGAACTAATAGTGCTTAGAGGCAAATGCTTTTCCTTTGAAGTCGTTTTTGACAGTGGAAACAAGCATGCCAATATAACTTCCTGGAAAGATACTGCCACCAAAGAAATAAAATCATTTTTAGGCGTAATATTTTATGTGGGACTCATACTCATGAATAGGGTGAAAGATTACTGGAACACATGCTATGTATTTATATTGCCCAACACTAAATATATAAGCAGAGATACATAACTTTTACTGATGAGATGCCTACATTTTGTTAGAAATAATGCTGGGATGCAATCTGTCGAAAAAATTCTGCTGGCGATAGATCATTTCAATAACACCATGGAGAAAATCTATTAGCTGTGGAAAAAGCTCTCTACAGCTGAGTGCATGGTCAGTTGGAGAGTAAGTCTGAAGTATCATCAAATTGTACAGGGGAAGTGCCACAAATTTAGGATGAAGCTGTATGTGTTAGCTGATTGTAATGGGATTGTAAATAAGCTCCACTTATACAGCAGTGCTGAGGACCCTGTTGTAGGAGGGAGGAATCACACTTCGGAAGTGGTTAGCAAAATGTTGGAGGGAAAAACAGATTTTGCCCATAGTTTCTTTATGGATAATTATTATAATAGTGTTTCCATTGCCAGTGAATTACTTGAAAAAATTATTTCTACACTGCTCCAATCAGAAAGGTACCCTCAATAAATTGTTGGGATGAAATTTAGTAATAGGAGAATCAGTTTCTTGCTTCAACGAATATGGTGCATGTATTTGTAAATGGAAGAACAAATGTGAAGTGCTGGCCATATCCAGTGAATACAGAGGTGAAGTGGTGGACACTAGGACTCATTATGGAATATGCATCGAGAAACCATACATGATTGTTGAATACTATATATATATGAAATGCATTTACAGTAGCAATCAAATGCTTGCCCATTATCCCAATTCCTACTAGGCATTGAGATTATGTAAGAAGGCTGGACTTCATGCAGTCCATCATATGTTGGTACCTGCACACTGTTTATACACTCCTGGAAATTGAAATAAGAACACCATGAATTCATTGTCCCAGGAAGGGGAAACTTTATTGACACATTCCTGGGGTCAGATACATCACATGATCACACTGACAGAACCACAGGCACATAGACACAGGCAACAGAGCATGCACAATGTCGGCACTAGTACAGTGTATATCCACCTTTCGCAGCAATGCAGGCTGCTATTCTCCCATGGAGACAATCGTAGAGATGCTGGATGTAGTCCTGTCGAACGGCTTGCCATGCCATTTCCACCTGGCGCCTCAGTTGGACCAGCGTTCGTGCTGGACGTGCAGACCGCGTGAGACGACGATTCATCCAGTCCCAAACATGCTCAATGGGGGACAGATCCGGAGATCTTGCTGGCCAGGGTAGTTGACTTACACCTTCTAGAGCACGTTGGGTGGCACGGGATACATGCGGACGTGCATTGTCCTGTTGGAACAGCAAGTTCCCTTGCCGGTCTAGGAATGGTAGAACGATGGGTTCGATGACGGTTTGGATGTACCGTGCACTATTCAGTGTCCCCTCGACGATCACCAGTGGTGTACGGCCAGTGTAGGAGATCGCTCCCCACACCATGATGCCGGGTGTTGGCCCTGTGTGCCTCGGTCGTATGCAGTCCTGATTGTGGCGCTCACCTGCACGGCGCCAAACACGCTTCTGCCTTGGCAGAAGCGACTCTCATCGCTGAAGACGACACATCTCCATTCGTCCCTCCATTCACGCCTGTCGCGACACCACTGGAGGCGGGCTGCACGATGTTGGGGCGTGAGCGGAAGACGGCCTAACGGTGTGCGGGACCGTAGCCCAGCTTCATGGAGACGGTTGCGAATGGTCCTCGCCGATACCCCAGGAGCAACAGTGTCCCTAATTTGCTGGGAAGTGGCGGTGCGGTCCCCTACGGCACTGCGTAGGATCCTACGGTCTTGGCGTGCATCCGTGCGTCGCTGCGGTCCGGTCCCAGGTCGATGGGCACGTGCACCTTCCGCCTTCTGGCGACAACATCGATGTACTGTGGAGACCTCACGCCCCACGTGTTGAGCAATTCGGCGGTACGTCCACCCGGCCTCCCGCATGCCCACTATATGCCCTCGCTAAAAGTCCATCAACTGCACATACGGTTCACGTCCACGCTGTCGCGGCATGCTACCAGTGTTAAAGACTGCGATGGAGCTCCGTGTGCCACGGCAAACTGGCTGACACTGACGGCGGCGGTGCACAAATGCTGCGCAGCTAGCGCCATTCGACGGCCAACACCGCGGTTCCTGGTGTGTCCGCCGTGCCGTGCGTGTGATCATTGCTTGTGCAGCCCTCTCGCAGTGTCCGGAGCAAGTATGGTGGGTCTGACACACCGGTGTCAATGTGTTCTTTTTTCCATTTCCAGGAGTGTATTTGAAATGTGCGCATGAAAAAATCGATCTTAACGATTTACAGTTGGCCATAGTTTCAAATTTGCTCCTACAACAAGAAAATCCTGCAGAAAACACACCACCCATGCAAATTCACCTGTGAGAACAGATGAAAAAATTCTAGGTGGAAAAATGCATGGTAAGAGATGTAATAATTGTATCGAAATGAATAAAAAGAGAATGAACCCAATTTATTTTTGCCCTCAGTGTCCAGAACAACCAGGTCTTTGTCTTTCTCCCTGCTTTACAAAGTATGATAAGTACTGGACTCTTTTCATAGCTCTTATTACATACGTGCTATTTTTTTATTGCTGATACTTTAGGATAACTGTATGTGCTATTTTATAATTCTGTTTCTTTATTGTTATTCAATTAGATAAATTATATATCTATTGTTAGTACTTTACAATTCTTGTATATATTCATTCAAGTTCTGAATGTTGATGTATACATATAAGTGGCAAGTTTATTTCAATGAATGTTCCATTTTTACATATTCGGAATTGTTTTTATATATAGGGTGGCCCATTGATCGTGACCGGGCCAAATGTCTCACGAAATAAGCGTCAAACGAAAAACCTACCAAGAACGAAACTCGTCTAGCTTGAAGGGGGAAACCAGATGGCGCTATGGTTGGCCCGCTAAATGGCGCTTCCATTGGTCAACGGATATAAATTGCGTTCTTTTAAATAGGAACTCCCATTTTTTTATTACATATTCGTGTAGTACGTAAAGAAATATGAATGTTTTAGTTGGACCACTTTTTTCGCTTTGTGATAGATGGCGCTGTAATAGTCACAAACACATGGCTCACAATTTTAGACGAACAGTTGGTAACAGGTAGGTTTTTTAAATTAAAATACGGAATGTATGTACGTTTGAACATTTTATTTTGGTTGTTCCAATGTGATACATGTACCTTTGTGAACCTATCATTTCTGAGAATGCATGCTTTTCAGTGTGATTACCTGTAAATACCACATTAATGCAATAAATGCTCAAAATGATGTCCGTCAACCTCAATGCATTTTACAATACGTGCAACGACATTCCTCTCAACAGCGAGTAGTTCGCCTTCCGCAATGTTCGCACATACATTGACAATGCGCTGACGCATGTTGTCAGGCGATGTCGGTGGATCACGATAGCAAATATCCTTCAACTTTCCCCACAGAAAGAAATCCGGGGACGTCAGATCCGCTGCGGGCCATGGTATGGTGCTTCGACAACCAATCCATCTGTCACGAAATATGCTATTCAATACCGCTTCAACCGTACGCGAGCTATGCACTGGACATCCATCATGTTGGAAGTACATCGGCATTCTGTCATTCAAAGAAACATCTTGTAGTAACATCGGTAGAACATTATGTAGGAAATTTCACCATTTAGACTGCCATCGATAAAATGGGGGCCAATTATCCATAATGCTGCACCAAACATTAACCTGCCAAGGTCGCTGATGTTCCACTTGTCGCAGCCATCGTGGATTTCCTGTTGCCCAATAGTGCATATTATGCCGGTTTACGTTACCGCTGTTGGTGAATGACGCTTCGTCGCTAAATATAATGCATGCAAAAAATCTGTCATCGTCCCGTAATTTCCCTTGTGCCCAGTGGCAGAACTGTACACGACGTTCAAAGTCGTCGCCATGCAATTCCTGGTGCATAGAAATATGGCACGGGTGCAATCGATGTTGATGTAGCATTCTCAACACCGACGTTTTTGGGATTCCCGATTCTCGTGCAATTTGTCGGCTACTGATGTGCGGATTAGC